>NC_051278.1:24059393-24359601 GCF_015220745.1 Sebastes umbrosus | reverse complement strand
AGAGGTGAGGGACAGGTTCCATGTAGATGTAAAAAAAAAAGCAAAGGCCAGAATGCCTGAGAAGTAGTCACTGAGGGGTCAAAGTGCACACAGAGTTCACTGGGCCGGCCAGCAAAGGGCGCAGAGGGGAGGGGTGACGCAGGCACAAAGGAGAAACAACAAAGAATGCAAATCTGACATGGAGGGCTTCCTTCACCTTATTTTCATCCAATTAGGGATGCAGGAATGGGAGGAGGTGAGGATAAGATTAAACAGAATGAGGTGGAAGTTTTCGCCCCCCCCGCCACACATGTTCTTTGATGTTCACAGACAGAGGATGCTGTTGTTTAGACCACGCTGTCCATTGCTAACTATGTGTGGACTACACAAACTCCCAAGCCAAGACAGCTCTGCTTGCAACTTGAAACAACAGCATGTTTTCTCCAGAGGTCCAGCATATTCATAACAGCCTTTCAACACTTGTCAAACAAAACTGACCAAAGGCAACCTCAAACACAAAGTCAGAAATTAAACATAATGGGTTTTTAAATAAAAAGAGGTTGAAGAAAATAAGATCAAGGACAGGAAGAATGCAATGAAACCCCAAGAAGCTGCAGTGTATATTACCAATGACCCAACTACAATGTTATTTCAACAAAATAAAACATTCTGCTGTCTGAGAAATCTGCACAACCATAGCTGACGGGGTGGGAAATGTGCAGCAGAATAGAGCGGCACTCTTTATCCAACAAAAAAAGAAAGAAATAGGGGTCAGCATTTCCCCTCTACTTCTGGGTCCATAACATCTTAATTTAAAGTTATCAGTTATTTAAAAAAAAAAAAAAAGCCAACTACTAACTAACAACAGGGTAAGTATACGCAAAACTTGACCAAACTGCTGAAACTCTGACAGAAATTATAATAACACTGCTATCTTACAATCTTCGCATGTAGCGTCAGCCTATAGTTTTACGTTACCATCTTTGTGTTTACTGTGCCACTAACTGGGGGCTGTATGGTCGCGTATGTTTTGATAGTTTATTGGATTAAATGTTGATCTGCCGCACACTCTACTTCTGGCTGCGGGGAGGACGAGGCGAGGGTGAGAGTCATTTTCTCGTTTCTGCCATTTTGGATTTAATCCAATAAACAAACTATCAAAACGCATACGGACCATGGATGTATTATTGACAAGCCCTCGGTGGAGCTCGACTTCTTGGTTCTCTGGACTGAGGTCAGACTGGGTGCTACGGTGACTCACTATTGCCTCTCGAGGAACAAGAGCAAGAAGGTACAGGCCGGACCTTACTGGTTGGCAGTAGATATCTCTGCAGCACAACACACTGACGTATTTGGCATAACGTCAAAACTGTTACTTCCTCATACTCTTTTGATAATGTTAGTTCATTTTTTAATTAAGTGTTTTAAACCAAAAATTCTGGCATGATCTTACACGTTGTACCGTTAAACTACAAGACATCCTATGAAAAATATAAAACACAAAAATAACACTTGGGACAAGGTTGGAATCTTTAAAAAGAAAATTAAACAGTGAGGCGCTACCTCTTTCACAGCAATGGGGCGACAAATAAGGCAACAAATTAACGCAAATCCTGAAAACTTGTCTGGGTCAGAGTTCAAATATTTCTGTACAAAGAGTAGTTGCACTATAAACGTAAGATAGTAGCTGCAATTTAAATTGTACGAAAACAAATGAGTCTGTGCAAATATATTTTAATGACATTGCATACTGTATTGCCACTAAAATAAAGATATTGAAAGTCAAGTGAAACACTGTAGAGGGAAGTCTCTCAGGCCATTTGCACAGATTTAAGTCCCAGTAATGTAAGTGATAGTTTGTCATCTCCCTTTTAATTAAAAGAGGCCACTTAACTAGCTAAGTATATCCCCTGGAACAGGACACAGCATAGGAACTATCTTTTCAGCATATTATTAAAAGAAATGCATCAACAGAGCCGGAGTACAATGGGCAATTAACAAAGCTCCAAGAAGCCATAAATCCTTCATTAACAAACAATCATGTCACACAGCGCTGTGGTTGCAAGCAAGGCCCAAATTCCTCACCAGTCAGTCAGGCTTATTTTGTTAACACAAGTATATGTTAGGAACCTAGAAGCGAATGTAAACACCATTTCTAAGGGTTGTCACTTACGGGGAGAGATTGCCCCTTCTGATTGGAACCAAAGCAATACTGGCTTAACTGAACTAATATTTGTACGGCCAGGATAAATCACTCAAGCTTTGTTTTACCACATGCTAGACACTCAGTAGTAGTGGTAGACACACAGTTATGCCTCTCCGCCTGCCAGGCCTAATGTCCTCTCTGACAAAGAATACGACATGTACAAAGTAATGAGCACAGACAGCAGAGTAGATTAACTGGATCTGCTGAGAAGATGATACCCCCCAAATGAATAGTTTAGAAAAAGCAGCGACTTTGTGCTTCAAATCAAGCTATTCATCTTTGGCAGCATTTCGCAACTTTCTGATTCCAAAACTGCTTAATTTAAAGGGAACCTGCAGCAGGTAGGCATAAAAAAAATAAGATTCACAGAGATGAAAGCCCTCTCAACAAGTCTGCCGTGCTGTTGTTGTAGAGCCGGTTGCTGTAGAACAATACTCTCACAAACTTTGGCAGGCGGTAAATCAGTCAACAGTAAATGCCATCTTTTATCAGATCATAAAATCTGCTTGTAGGCATTTAATTTCCCCCCCTCTTGTTTTAACGGGGAAACAGGCAGCCTAGAGAAAGCGTGTTTTGTTTTTATAGAGGTTACAGGAAAAGCAGAGTGTGTGTAAACAGGGCTAAGCCGAGCACTTCTTATGGATTTCTTTTTTTTTTGCCTGCGAGCGACAACAACGTGGGCAAGTGCCAGTCTTGTGAAAGCAGGTATGAATGTTGTACAGATTTTACTTGACAGATGAATAAGGGGAAGATTGCAAAATGAATGTTTTGTTTTCAGACTATGCTAATGCGTCAAAGCAATATCTATACTGCCATCAGGGCGTCTCATTGGAATCCTTCAGTCTTAAAATTTGTTTTAAAAGGAACAGTGTTTTAGCATTTAGGGGGATCTATTGACAGAAATGGAATCTAATATTAATAAGTATGTTTTCTCTAGTGTATAATCACCTGAAAATAAGAATCGTTGTGTTTTCGTTACCTTAAAATTAGCTGTTTATATCTACATAGGGAGCGGATCCTCTCCACGGAGCCGGCGGCCATGTTTCTACCGTATCCCAGAATGGACAAACTAAACACTGGCTCTAGATAACGCCATACGTGTTTTCACGTTTTTGCGTCGGCCACCATAGTTCTCCTACATGCTTGGTACATAGGGGAAAATTCAGTTAGTTGCAATCTGCAACCTCACCGCTGGATGCCGCCAGATCCAGATCCATTCTTTCTAACAGCCAGCAGGGGGCGACTCCTCAAAAAGAAGTCTGATTGTATAGAAGTCTATGAGAAAATGAGCCTACTTCTCACTTGATTTATTACCTCAGTAAACATTGTAAACATGAGTTTATGGTCTCAATCACTAGTTTCAAGTCTTCTTCAGTACAGCATGATGTTCATTTAGTAAATTATGGTCCCATTTAGAGTCAAATAGACCATAAAGCAGGGGATGCTTTAGGGCGTGGCTACCTTTTGATTGACAAGTTGCTACCATGGCGTTGTCCGGTCTGGGAGTTGTCCATGTTTTCGTCTTACAACTTTATCCCATTCATAGTGTGTTTTCTGCTCTTGAAAGTTAATTATAACCTTTTTGGTCACCTAAAAATGTCTTATTCAGCGTTCGGTTGTACTTAGCTCCACCCTCTCGTGTCACTTCTGATGGCGATGGCCAAAATGCCGAACTCAAGGCCTCAAAAGTAGCAGTCCACAAACCAATGGGTGACATCACGGTGACTACATCCACTTCTTATATACAGTCTATGCGATCAACCTACATATTTAACCCCTCATTAGGGAAACTGCAAAATTCCACCAATGTCTCTGTGAGTGTCTTGCAGACAGTTTGATCTGTGTTACTCAGAAGGCAATGTGCTGATGGAGGCATCAGTCAAACTACCTCAAAACTCAACCAGTGCTGTACCCCTCCTCGGCCTTAAGGGGCACTCTTTCCTTACCCCACTTCTATTAAAAGGCCTCTGTGTCTGGGCTAAGTTGTCTGAGGAGTGGGCCTTGCCCCAGCCACTGCTTCACCCTAACCCTTTACTAAGCCCCTCTGGCCTCTCAGAATGGCAGCCCTTATAAACACTATTCACTGGGCTTCCTTTTACACTAGGTGAGGTCAGAAGTTCAGCGCCCAGGTTTTAACAGTTAAGGCCGAGCTGTGAACTTGTGACCTCCTCGAGTGAGTAGGAAGGGGGAAGAGAACAAGAGGGAAGAAAAGAAGAGGAGAGGGGGGGGGTCATCTCTCTTCAATGCAGAATGGCTGGATTTACAGCTGCATGCTGACTGCACTGCAAGCACAGCAGAAAACACCTGATAGCATCTCCTTGGGGGAGGAACCGCCCGACCCCTTTGTTGTCTCACTAACAGTCATCCCAGCACCATAAATCATGTTAATTACTTGACTGATGGAATAAATCTTTTAAAAAGTCAGTCTGTGGCAGTGAGGCTCGGAACAGGAGGTTCCCGCACCGCAGTTCTGCTTGCTCGGCGTTATCTGTCATCCCGTAGTCACTGTGTAATCTGTCCATTTGTTGTTGTCTGAGCGGGACTTTTGAAGACGTGGACGGCGGGCTGAGGGAGGGCTGGGTGTTTGTGACACAGACGTCTTCAAGTAATCCATCTTCCTAAGGGTGGTCGCTGAGGGTGTATTTTATAAAATGAAGCTAATGTTAAGACTGAGGATCAGTGGGTTGATGTGTTGAAATGCAAATTACGAGATGGTCTTTATTTAAATCATGACAAAATGTCTGTGGACGTATTAAATCAATTAAATCACTGGTTCTGTCTGCTTCTGAGAGAGAGATTTAAAAGCTAGATCAATCCTCAAGCATTCAGATTGCAGAAAACCATAATTGTATGAAAAAGAGGGTGATCTAATAATCACAAGACAGCCATCTCTTGTGAAAACATCCATAAATTACACAATGATTTCCTATTGCTTAGGGCTGCCCCCTCTTAGTCAATTAGTCATTTTTTTATGCTTTTTTTCATGCTGAATGACTTATTTCCAAGAAACTCATGAGCACATCTCTGGTAAACAAGAGATTTAAAGTGGTGCTTTAGTGTGATTCTTTGTGGAGAAACTCAGTTTTACAGATCTGTCGATTAAATCATCTAATTGATTAGTTGTCAAAAAATGTTATGAGTGTTAAGGCCTTTATACACTGGGGGGCGAGACGAATAAACAACACAAAAATGTGAAATACTTGCGAATATTATATGTCTAGGTAAGAACGGAAGGAGTGGATCTGGTCTGCGATTCCTTTGTCAAGGTTGAGAGGAGTAATAAAGTTTTCTTGTCTTGAATTGGACTACGGAGCCTCCGTGTTGGTGTTTCAACTAATCGATCAGTCAACAAAATTGAGTGTTAAGACCTTTACACACAGGGGAAACGAAAAATAAACAACTTGAAAATGAAAAATACTTGCGTACAAATATTATACTGTATGTGTAGGGCTTTTATTGTGAAAGGTAAGAATGGAAGGAGTGGATCTGGTCTGCACTGTCTTTGTCAAGGTTGAAAGGAGTAATAAAGTTTGCCGTCTTGGTTCGGGCTACGTAGCCTCCGTCTTGTTGTTTCATTAATATACTTGATTGGTTGATGCCTTTATTAGCACGGCAAAAGCTCAGAAAATCAACCTTGTTCGGAATTTTCTTTTCAAACTTTCACAATATTCACATTCTAAGTTAAAGTATTCGTGACAAAAACAACTGTTCGAAAAAAATATATTGACGTGCGAATCAATGGAAAAAAACACCCCCGGTGTGTAACGGCCCTACTTATTGCTACATGCTACCAGATTACATTGAGCTGCAACAGTCCAACTCAGAGCCACAGAGCGGCATGCCAAAGACATGAAAGGTCATTCACACACACAATAACAATCCCTCTAAGAGTGCACTCACAGGCTTGTGGGTAATTACAGTTCTTTTGCTGGAGTGTTTTGTGTTTCGCTTAGCTTGTTCTGTCTCAAAAGCTAACAACCACTCATTATTCACGGTTTGAGTTGGGCTTTTTTTTTTTTTTCTTCCTTCGGCGGGGCAAATTACACACAAGAGTGACAGCTCTCAGAGAAAGAGGGGACCAACAGCCTCGACGGGTTCTGGTAAGTGCAGTCTTAAATCAAGGGGGCAGGGACGCTGACTGCAGCCCTGCAGTCTGTTGACTTTGTGGCAAGGGCAGCAAAGGGTTGAAAACATGGATATACTGTACTCTTACAGCGCCCACTACAATAAACTGCCTTTCACAGCAGCCATAAAGTCTCCATGATATAAACACTTGTCAAACACTTCATATCTTAAAAAACTGCAATCTATCCATTGCAGGTGCTTCTGGTCCTAACATAGAACGTGCTGTCCTAATTCTAAGATAGAGAGTTTATTGAGGCGTGTATATCTGTGTGCACGTGCAAAGACTTCCCTTCAGGCCTTCACTGGCCCCACACAGGGAGGCTAGCACAGACACCCAGAACTCACACATACTTGTACATGCACACACAAACACAAATCTACCTGCATGGCTAGTTTGGGGAATGCGTCTCCTTTGGAAGGATTTATGATGGCAAACAGAGGGTAATGAAACCCAGAGAGATATTTACTGTCAGTGTCAGAGCTTATTATCCGGGGAGGAAAATGGGGTCAAGTAGAAATACTTGCTGAAAACTGGGTGTTGTCTCTTGTCTGAAAGGGAAAAGAAAAAACAACAGCCCTCCCTCTGTGTCACCAGAGTCCTAAGATCTCAAACAGTGAGGTCAGTGTCGATGAACATCTATAAGGCAAGGAATAAATGAGCGATTCACTGGGAACGTCTGAAGTTCTGATTATTTCTCCGCAGCATTTCGCCCGTGGTGCGCTGCTTAATTACTTCGCTATGGTCCATAACTTTCACTGTGCAGCTGATGTGGCATCTCCCTCTATTTAAAGTGTACACAAGGCCACCATGTGAACATCAAGATGATTTATACTCGCCATACAGAAAGAAGTAGGGGCTTTGTGTGATGAATATGCCACTGTCTGGTATCAAATTCAATGACAGAACATTTATTACGATACGGTCGTTGCATGGCTTATAGGCGGTGCTTTAATTTGACCAAAGACATAACACTATTCTGCCTGCGTTACTCAGGCTTGCTATCCCCCACACAACAAAACAAGAGGATCACACAAATTGAAGATAAAACCAGTGGGCAACCTCCGGTTCTGAAAAGTAAAGCCTTAGCGGAAGAGCCTTAAACTTGCATTCTTTTCACCCTCTCATGTCACCTCTGGTTGCAAAAAAACAAGTTGGCGATGGTCAAAAACCAAGATGGCGACGGCCAAAATGTCGAACTCGAGGTTTCAAAACCGTTGCAAAGAAGGTATATTGCCAAGAAGTGCAAGTTAATTGTTCGTTCCATTGCAAAACCAGCGACCAGCTACGCTTCTGCCATTTTGGACTGAAAGCGACTACTGGACGCCAGTAAAATGTGCGCCTAACATGTGTCATACAAAAGTAAAAACAAAATTATTTCTATTCTATTGTCATATTCTACTGAAATGGCCTGTGTTGAACAATAAAATATTACAAATATAATAAGTGTTTTCAGTCCAAAATGGCAGCGACGGCAGCTGTTGTAAAAAAATAAAACACAGGAGTTTCGTCTCTTTGTTTCTATAGTCCTTGACCCGTAGTTCACAAAACAATGGATGATGTCACGGTGACCAGTCTATGGATAAAACCTACAGACAAATGTTGATCTCAGACCGAATAAAGTTTAAACCTATAATAAAAATATCTGGAGGAAAATAAATCATATTACCAAAGGGTACTATTCTAATTCATAGGGCAGCAAAGAAGTTTTTACTAAGCATTTATTTTTTACCCATTAGACCTTCATATGGACATTTCACCTTTACAAAATCACTACGATCCTGCTCCACTTTAGTCTGTCTTGCCATTTCCACATTCAAGGATTATCGTGGTAATGCAAGCCAATGTCGCAGTATTGATCATGGCATTTACCTTGACTGCTTAAGAAAAAGCACGTCAATACAATCAAGCAAAAATGAATGAGCCGTCCAAACAAGCTCCTCTGCAGATAATTAATACATTCAGAAGATCATAAAAGCACAGAAACTGGATTGTGTGTGTTCACGGCTCTACGGCAAACACTCCTGCGATGTTCAGTTTGAAGAGGAACACAGCGGTATGATATTCAAAACCAGACGAGAGTTGATGCATTCCCATTCACGCACGACTCCACTGAACCAGTGCCCATGAGCACATTCAATTATTCTTCACCTAAGCCATTACAGGGAGAATGGCTAATATTATCCCCGCCTAATGGCAGATAATACACAATATTCGGGAGTTCAGTGCACTAAGCATTTGCACAAGCCTTGGTAAAGTCCCATACTTAATCATCCATCTGGTACTCTGGAGAGTTGGTTGGGAAAACCCGAGGCAACATTTCTGTTGGCACTGGGGCCAAGCTACGGTAGAACTGCACATGTTCATCCAAGGAGGCCGGGTTAGAGATGTAGTTTCTGTTACTGCAGAAGTTGTAGGATTATAAATTGAATGCATTTTTGTTGTGATGGATTATGTATTCTGCATTAGCAACATGCTTTAATTTAAAGGACAATGAAAGCAGAAGAAGGAGAATCAAGAAAGAGAAGGTGTGACGGATATTACACAAAATGTTGTGTAATATATGTTATGGAGTCGATCAGTCAATCAGTGAAATTCCAAGATTCTCGATACCCAATTCTTTGAGCTAGTGTTAGGAAGTTAGTCATAATCCCCTCTAATATCTATGTTATAATGCTGTGAAAACATCTTCTTCAAGTTTTGCTCAGCTTTTTAATTAATTATTAATAGTCCTTTTAACCGTTTAACCTATAGCGTTAATCAGTTAAAATTCTTCATGTCGGTTAACGGTTAAATATTAACATCCCTAGTCACTCCTTTTAAGATAAACAACAAAAACTCAAACTGACCCAAGTTAGGCGAAGCGCTTCATGAATATCAATCAGCTCCTCTAAAACTTGTATCCTTAATTCCGCACCATCATTTCCTCTGGAGAACAAACTCACATAGATCACATTGGTTGAGATACATTATCCATCACAGCATCCCCATTCATCTCAAATGCATTAATTTCTATGGGTGATGTGTTGCAGTTCCCAATGCATCAACATTATTTATGGTTTGACATTATAAAAGTAAGTGCATAATTTATGGGCCTAAATTAATGCACTACCTTCCGTGTGCTGTCTGTTTTTTAGAGATCCAAAGCCAGATTGCCGCATGCCAAAACTATGGAGCAATCCCATTTGCAGCAGAGAGCCCACAGCAGCCATGATTTATGATAGTAAATTAAAAAGAATGAAAAATTTATGACAGCAATTTGTGGGTAGTCATAAAACTATTATAGAACTTTGAAGTGGTGTTTTGTCCTTTCGCATGCAAGTGATGCAAGATGATCCAATGTTACAGAAATATCTTAACTCCACGTATTTGAAAAAGATCACCACCGACTAGCGCTGACAATGTGCATCAAAGTTGGGGAAGTTAATTGACCGATAATTTTAATCAATTCTAATGAACAACAGTGTTTTGGAAATCAACACGTCACTACAGCCAGCACATGCCTGCTAAGTGTGTATTCAACTTCTCTTTTGCATGAAATCGAAGCCCCAGCTGGCATTTGAGTGGATGCCAAGCCATGATTGAATGAAAGCCCATCCTTGACTGACAAATGATATATTAAGCTTTCAGTCAGCGGGGGGGGAGAAGCCAGGCATGTCAGTTACCTGCTACGGCAGAAACTCCACTTGTCAATCTGCCATTGGCAGGGCTAAACAAGATCTGAAATGTTAAAAGCCCTGCACACCGTAGTTTTTCACTTCCTTGTGCGTCCCAGGCACTTAGACATATCAGCCATGTGACGGCTATGAATCAGTGTCTGCCATGAATGTCAGAGTATCGCATTTATAAGTGAAATACCATTTGTTAGGCCTGTGGGCATGCTCCTCCGGTTTCATGCGGGATATGAGAGAACATCAAAATGACAGACAATTGACTCCTGAATATTAATGGAAAAGTGACCTTCATGAGGAAGAATACATCATCGGGTATATCGTCATGACACATTTCCTATGGGCGAATTACACGTACCCATTTAAATGGCGGTGTTAAAGTTAGTGTTTATGTGTGTAATTATGTTGGTGTCTAGTCCATGTGTGGGCCATTAATAAAGATCTGAGTGTGCGTGTGACGGAGGTCTGTGGGCAGTGTTGGGCAGCTCTGAGTGGCCCTCTCCTTGACTCTGAAGGTGTTGATTATGGATGATTAATGGCGCAAAGGAACAGGGAGAGAAAGGTCATCTCCTGGGTTTTAGAGGGAGCAGCTACATTGGGAGTAATTAAGACACTTGTGTAAGCATGATTAATACGCACACACCGACGCTCTGCACGGTAAACAAGGAAACCAGATGGTTGAGCTTTCGAATTATATTTCTGCGTGTGGAGCGAGATATAATACTGACTATATGACATGATTTTGCAATTTCATGCTAGATTTCAATTTAATTTAGGTAAATAGTAAACAGCTCACCTATTTTGAAGAAATTGACACAGTCAGCATTGTAGAGGATCCAGCAAAACAGGGAGACATGAAAAGAGAAAAAGTTAAAAATATGTTATTCATACCGATCAAAAGTTAGGCTAAATTATGGCGAGGAAAAACTGGCATGGCCATTTTCAAAGGGGTCCCTTGACCTTTGACCTCAATATGTGTGAAAATGGATTCTATTGGTACCCACGAGTCTCCCCTTTACAGACATGCCCGCTTTATGATAATCACATGCAGTTTGGACATCACAAACTTATATTATAATGTTCTAAGCCCTTATACACTTTCACAATTAATTTTAATGAATGAATTACTTTTCATTTCTGATTTATGACTTAAACAAGTTGTCACTGTGCTGAGCTGCATCTCAAATTAATACTATATACTACATAAACTGTTGACTTTTTATCTACCCCTGTCCCTCACCCCTACCCCTCTAAAAAAGAGGGCGGAATGGTAAGAGATTAAGTATTAATATCCGCTGCCGTGTTGCATACAATCTTAAAAATACACAAACATGCCAATAATGTATAACTTAACATGCAGTTAAATGCCTGACATGTTCCCACATACTTGATTGATGCAGCTGATCCATTACACGGCTATAGCAGTTCAGAGTAGCATATGAAAATGAAGACGAGCCAACCTAAGATGACCCATAGCCGCAGAAAATCAATCAACATCAATATGTTCCCACCACGGTCTTCTCCAAGATAGAACACATCAGCACATCCTGTAGGCTTATACTCATATTACACTTGCCTTCATGTATCATATGGCATGCACTCATGGGCAACACGTCAGGTTGCACTCACGCTACAGCAAAAGCAGTTATTATCCAAATATCTTGATGGATGATGAGACTAGATGTAGTGACAGCTCTCCCAAAAATGATCCCGGTATTTGTATCTTTAATTACAGCCCAGGCTTTTAATAGCTAATTACATTGTTGCATCAAACTCATCAAGTATTTAGAAAAACCTGAAACCCCAAACTCAGGCCTCTCTCACCCTGTGGTCTTCTGTCATGTGACAGCCTTCTACAGAAGGATTAACTTCACAGTTCACATGAGTTAGGTCAATCTGGGAGACAGGTGTCACTTCACTCCAGTAAGCAAAGCTTCAAAACTTCTGCTCATTCTGCTGCCTCATGTCCCCATGTCTGATTTGTTAGTCACTGACTTACTGCAAGGGGTTTAAAGGTACAGGTTCAGACACACAATGATATGATTGTGTATAGGATCATACATTTAGTTTAACCTGACCCGCCAGATGGTTTGTTACACAGAACCATCTGAGAAGCGGTCATTGGAAACTGTTTGGAAAAGGGCAGACACTTTCATAAAATATTTGGCAGGTGATTGGATGAACCATCTGTCAGTCAAACTCTTGCCAAAGTCAGTCGGGAGAAGAGCAAAAACACTGTTTTCACTGCCGTTCTTTGCTTTTCTTTCAATGAAGAAATACTCTCCAGTTCTTATAGAACTGGTGCCATTGCAGCTAGGGCTGGGCGATATGGAGGAAATCAAATATGATGATATGTTTGACCAAATAACTTGATATCGATATTGCGACGATATTGTAGGGTTGATTATTGGTGCTATCATAAAATATTTACACAGTAAACTTTTTGATAAATAATCATCGGTGATGTGGATATAATGACCGAGTGGGTAAAGGCAGATAATAGAACAGTCTGGTAAGTTTAGAAAAATACATAATTTTACTGTAATGCAGCCTTTAAAACCAGGAAAAGACAACACTTATGACATATTACGATATTCAAAATCGACGTTAGAGACGATATCTAGTCTCATTTCATGATATTGATATAATATCAATATATTGCCCAGCACTAATTGCAGCATCTTTGCTAACCTCTTTAGGAGCCACCATTGTTGTTTCGAACGAACAGTAGCCTCTTTGTGTCGTCGCGTCACACACACCTAGCCATGCCCGTAGCAGCCAGTAGATCCCCAAAGAATACTGATTGGTCTGTGCTCTGGCTTGCCAAACACGAACGCATTACTCGAAGCCTGACAAGATGGATCTTCGTGTGATGTGTGCTCCCGCGATTCTCGCATGATCTTGCGACATTGCGAGAATCCAGCTGCCGTGCAAAGGTGAGGTTCGGTTCACGAAGAGAAACATTCTGGCAAGATGTCCCTTTATGTGTGTAACTGACAATTACAAAGATCATAATGTTGTAGTAGTGGGGGGAAAAACCGATACAGCATAGCATCTCAATATTTTATGTGGCAATATTGTATCAATACAAAGATGTCAAGTATCAATCTTGTATTACATAATCTATTAACCTCTTAACAATCCACACAAACAGCCACTATTCTGTCTTTCAGAGGGTTGTAGCGGGCTCAGTCTTAAAGCTAGAGTGAAGATACTGGCATCATATAAAACTAGAAAACCTAAGGAATAGATTAGTACCTTGTCATGTTAGCTTGTCGGGAAGAACGCTAATTAACGAGGATACATGGCCATTTTCAAAGGGGTCCCTTGACCTCTCACCTCGAGATGAACAGAGTGAAAACTGTATCTTATTAGATAAAACAGATGTTGACAAACTGCATAATTTGCAGTTGAAAAAAGGTAATAAATCACGATATATTTCAATATATCTTAACGCAATTCTCAGCAAAACGCAAAATATTTATAGTCGCAAAAAGATCATACGGTGACTTAAGTATCGTGATAATATTGTATCGCGGGTCCTCTGGTGATTCCCACCCCTAAAAAATACACTGCATTGGTAATAGTACCACTATCTATGTGCACTAGACAATTAGGTTTATGATGACTGATGAATGCGATGGTCACCAAGGACTCATACTAATAGCGCTATTAAAATAATAGCTGACAAAGGTCTTCAGCTTTAGCTCTTGTCTAATAATCACTGACAGTAGAATAGTACAGCTATAATCACTCTGACTAAACTCATTATGAAGGCAAGGGGTCTTGGGGGGCTGTAGTTGTTGAGAAGTTAGAGCAGAGCGTGGGGAAGCGGGGGGACACTGAGGAGAAGGAGAGCCATGTGGGGGGAAGTGTTGAAACGTGTGCACAGCTGGGAGAGACACTAGCATTCTCCACGCTGCTCGTACATCGCCTCTGTCCTTCACTTCCTGTGACTCATCTGGATTCTGCTAACACATACAAAAAAAAAGCATTTTTTAAGCATTCTTGTAGAGTTAGGTCAACATCCATATAATGTCCTTATAAATATGCACAGTGATAACTGATTGATGCTCTATGGGATAACACGCAGCCGTCTCCTCCCGATGCTTGTCGAGACAGAAGGCCCCGTGTCAGCGTCTTCTCAAGTTAATTGTAAGTGAGTTCCAACATCAGGCCTACAGTATGCTGCCCGGCTTCACATGTCAACAAGCGGAAGACTACCAGGGCTGACAGTCACCAAGCAGCTCCACACGCTAACCCAGCCTCTACCAGAGGCCCTGCGACGTGATAGCACCACACAAGACAAAGGGATGGGCTCCATATGGCCAGGAATCACAGCCTTCAAAAAGAAAAAGAATGGAACCGTGAAGAGAATCCGCATGACAGCGCCAAGATGCAAGCAGCATGGAAATGGGATCCCGGCCAATACGACACTGATTTGGTGCTAAAGCTGTTTATAATATAAAGAGTGCAGGCGACATCAAACTGCTTGAATAATTCTACGTTTAAAATCTAGGGCAACAAATTGTTTGTAGTTTTTTAGTTCTCGTACTTTCTAGGTCAAAGTTTTTGCAGGTTTCGAGTATGATATGGGGAGGGGGGGTTGAATTCATGGAGAATGTGTTTTAACCGCTCGTTCATCAAGAGCAGTCCTGTTTAGTGCATATTTGGACAATCTGGAAAACTCTTATTCCTGAGTAAGATAGAAAGCAGGACTTTTCACTTCCTAACGCAGAGTGCACACAAATGTTGGCAGCACATTTCCTGTTGGAACCCCGCGTCTCCTTTGTCCAATCCAAGTTTGTTAAACTGCTGTCATTTCAATTGTTCTGTTATAGAAAAATTATAATCCACCTGTCAACAATGACAGCGTGTTGGAAAACTTGGATAATGGATAGTGTAGGGCCCTGGAATTCAAACCCAGGCCACTTACTGCCAACTAAAACCATTACAGAATGACAATTCTTTTTGCAGTTTATTTGAAAATTGCACTGAATCACCACGGCTCCTCTGACCATCTAACCACAATCAATTTCCATAGCCAGACCCAGATATGAATGAAGAGAGAGGGAAAATGAAATATTGACTTGTTTGGTGTGGGGTTTAACTCCTTCCATTGACAACACCATAAAAACTCCATCCAGCACACTTAATCCGGCAGTAGGCAGAATGTTTTTGGCATCATTGGGCAAAAATTCCATAATAACCTTTCAGCATATTGTAATTCAAGTTCTCTGAGAGGAAACTAAACTTCTGCACCTCCTCTTGGCTCTGTTTTCAGGCTTTAGAAAATCTAGCACATTACGGTAGACTTTGGCCAATCACAGGTCATTTCAGAGAGAGAGCGTTCCTATTCGCTGTTCATTCAACGGAGGCAGCTGTCAATCACTCGCAAACTCCGATCAAACCAGGCAGCACTGATCAAATATGAATTAATACTCTGTTAATTGAAAGCCTATTTCTCGCCTCAAATGTTTTGCAGAAACATCTTGTAGTGTACTGTTTAGCTGTAAAATGAAAAAGTTTGCTCTGGCTGGTGGGCGGTGCTTGGTATTTCCTCAACTGATCTCAACATGCCTGCACAAACTTTCTCATTTACAGCAAACCTGTACACTACAAGATGTTTCTGAAAACATTTTATGCAAGAAATAGGCATTACAGTAACAAAATATTGATTCATATTTGATCAAAGCTGCCTAGTTTGACCATTTGAGGTTGCGAGTGATTGACAGCTGCTCAGACACGGCAGGCTCCAGCTCGGCTCTGATTCGTTGTTTTCCTCCGGTCTGTGAAATCTTGCAGATGCCATAAGCAGCACCGGATGACACTGAGTCCCATGATTTTTTTCAAATTACCGGTCTCATGCACTACTGTCAGGATATAGTGACCGTTTTATAAAAATAACTTTTTAAAATCATATTCGCTCCATTTCTACCCACTGCTGCTTTAACTATTTCACCACGCTGCAGAGAGTAGAGTGCGACGCCGAGAGAGCGGCCCTATATTTAGGGTTACACTGACATTGAATTAATAATTTGATTCATGAGGCCATTCCGAGCTATTTCCATAGATAATCAACCTTAAAAGGAAAGCAGTAGTGTCCACAATTAGAGATTAATGCCGTCTTTGGCCAACTTGCTCGCTGGCGTCATCAAGGTAATTAAGGAAAGATAAATTTCCACAGTTTAACATAACAATGAAAGTCAAGTAAAAGACATAGAAAGGGGTTGTGCTTGGAAAAGGACTACATTTTATTGCACAAAAATATTTTAAAAAATCCAATATATTCATGATTCCTCCGGTGACCTCTGTACAGTTGGCCTGCTGTTAAGTTCACCAGTGTTGTGTAGGATTGGTTTTGTTCACACTCGGGGCCTGTACACCCACACAGCCCACTGACAAAAGCCGAGAGGGATCGCTTTGATCCCTGTGCCTCACTAAATCAACACCAGACAAGGTTCACGCAGAGGTCGCCGAAGTCATCTGATCGTCACATTCCAAAACCGAGCATTTCGTGACAGCCATGCGGTGGTACAGGTTAAATGTCACCAAAAGTTCAGGTGTGACGACGGAAGACGGACAAATTTAACATGCCCCCCAACGCAAAGAGAGAAATAGATCGGGCAAAGCAAATAGGAAGAGGCAGAAATGCAGTTAGTGGATTTAAAGCTGTAAGACATGTGGCATGTATTCATTATTTACACTCACTATCATGCTACATTTTCAGAACATTTAAAAAAATGGACAATAATCAAGTAGGACAGTTGTGAATTTACAAAACAAGAGAAAAGTTTCGTTCTTCTAGAAAGACATCTGCTCCGTATATACTACGGAAATCAAACGTTAGGTTAAAATGGGTCTGGGTTTACATCACTTCACACCGTTTAAACATACTGTATATACATTTTCCAAGCTTTGATACTGAGCAGAGACAAGGATAGCAACAGTAATACAATCCATGTTCAGATCACACAAACACAGCGGTTCCCTGTACCATACAGCCATTTACACGGGGTCACTAGTCTTCACAGGAGACCAAACCTATCATAACACAGCTGTGAGCACAGACCTTCTTTGTATTCGGAGAAAAGAAAGGGGGGCTGTAGGGGGTAAAAAGATGATCCAATTAAAGTTGTATATCATTCGCCTCTCCTCTTGTCAGTGCATATTCCTCTGGCTCTATTAGAAGCCGGCTCCTCCCAGGCAGGCCAGTGTAGCTCTGTAATTACACCTCTTCCTCTGACAACCTGCATGATTGTTTTCCTAACACTGTATTACTTCGTTAGTACTTTCCAGCACGCGTTTATTTTTAAACTGTCAGTCTGGCCCGACTCATCCCTCCCCCGATCTGCACTCGTCTGTTTATCATAACAATCATTAATAACTGTCACTTGCCAACATCCATAGAACAAACTCATTGCCTCATTACCATGTTGCGGCGTTTGTTCCGGCGCGGCGCCTGTGTATCGCTCACAACAGGGCCAAGCCAATTACTTTGCTGAAATGGAATCGCATTAATCAAAACTTAACAAGGTGGCAAATTTAAAGATATCACATTGCAAAAGACAGCATAACTAATATGTCACTGTCATAGTTGCTGTGGAGGTATGCGGCAGGCGGGGGGACTAAATATATCGCCTTCCAGGGTCCATATGAATTTTGACGTTTCATATGATCTGAGAGGTATTACAGACGGGATGGAGTGTACAGAGTCGGCAGCTTCTGAGGACTCCCTTGTCTCTCTGCTAAGCAAATAGACATATAGAGGGCAGGAGAGAGGGAGGAGTGCAAGAGAGGGAAAAGAATCATACAGACACAAGAGTGACACAACAAAAGTGAGTTAAATAAACCTGAATAAAAGAGGGAGGACAGAAGTGGAAATCACGGGGGCAGTAGAGGGACAGGACGAGAGTGCAAGAGGAGAAAAGTGGGAGGAACGGAGAAGAAGACGGCAAAGGGAGGCGCTTCGACTCGGAGAAACAGTAAAGAAGAAGGTAAAGAAGCATAAAGGGAGAGAAGGATAGAGGGATGGACAGGGGAGCAGTGAAGTAGAAACGAGGAGAGGGAGAGAAGGGGGGAAAGGGAGAGAGGGAGGAGGAAGCGCCGAGCGTGTCTCCGAGAGCGCCAGCAGGCGGCAGTTCATCATGTCTCCCTTCACAGAGACGTTTTCTTTTACACTTTAAATGATGATACTCATCAATCACGGGCTGACAGCTGCATCAAGCCAGCTGCAAACATGCAAAGGCCAGCAGTGTGAAACCTGCTGACGCCACCCATCGCTGCGTACAGGAGGAATCAGTCAGCCACTCGGCCTCCGCCCAGGATTTATCTGCTCTCACAACACACCAGCTTGCTTTTCTCTCCGGCAAACCCAGAGTAAATACAATCCATTTTAACAAAGTACTTCGCATGGGTTTAAGGAGTGACAAGTAGGCTTACTTTCGCTGAGCATTTGCGAAGGTTTTAATTAATATAAACTTAATAATAATAATATTATATAAATGTATAGAGAAATAAAAAATAATTAAAATTAGAAGCCACAAGTTTAAATATAAGTTGTTCCATAATTATTTTATTTGATATTTAGGAACATGCAGTAAAGGGAAAGTTTGTAGATTTTTGCCAATAAGACTGAAGTCAAGAAATCAGGGTTTCTACACATTTTCCATTTACAAATTCCATACTTTTCCAGACTCAAATTTTCAGACTTCTCTGTAGATTTTTCAGACAATATTTGACATTTGAGTAAAACAGTTTGAATAGGTTAAAATCCAACTGTTAACATTACATTCTGACTATGTAGTCTACGGTATTATTCTGGTATTATATTGCCAGAAGTTTGTAGCTCTATAGCTCATACAAATCAATTAACACCAAACCCGGATAAGTTCAATGTACAGCATTTTATTCAAGCTGCAATGTTTAAACAGTGCAATATTATTCAGTTTTTGTCATGTTAATTTAAATAACTGTATATCTTTAACCTCTACAGTAACAGAAGGGATGTTCATGTGCAGTTCACCATGGAACTAGAAAAGATCAATTAAGATGATCAAATTATCTTTAGAAATTCTGAATTTTATATTTTCGAAAACAGAATAGGGGCAATAGTCTGGAAACAAAAATGTTTTTCCATTCTCTATAATTTTTTACATACTTATCCAGACCTGGATATTACTAAAATCAAATTCCATACTGCATAGGAACCCTGAGATATATTTGACCATTGACTGACGGGACAAGGAATGAATCTGGACTGGGGCTCTTTTGCTTTATCAGAAAACGACAGTGGCAGGCTTTAACAGCAGTGTCACAACATAGAGCTGCAGTTCATGGGAGATTGTACACTCACCATCAACCACAACAAGTTAGAGGTCCTGACTCTCAGTAGGATCTTTGACAGAAATCCCTATTTCAAAGTGCATATTGATAGATGTAATAATGTGAGAAATGGATACATATGTTCAAACTAGGGCTGTCAAAGTTAACGCAATAATAACGCAAATTCGTTTTAACGCCACTAATTTCTTGCGATTTTTAGGTTGTAACGGACTCAGTTTTGAAGGTACAACCATGTCATTCTAGCTTGTCACGAAGGAGGCTAAATAACACTCCAAAGTTACGCTACATTTTGGCGAGGAAAAACTGGCATGGCCATTTTCAAAGGGGTTCCTTGACCTCTGACCTCAAGATATGTGAATAAAAATGGGTTCTATGGGTACCCACGAGTCTCCCCTTTACAGACATGCTCACTTTATGATAATCACATGCAGTTCTGGGCAAGTCATAGTCAAGTCAGCACACTGACACACTGACAGCTGTTGTTGCCTGTTGGGCTGCAGTTTGCCATGTTATGATTGAGCATATTTTTTATGCCAAATGCAGTACCTGTGAGGGTTTCTGGACAATATTTGTCATTGTTTTGTGTCGTTAATTGATTTCCAATAATAAATATATACATACATTAAGCATAAAGCAGCATATTTGCCCACCCCAATGTTGATAAAAGTATTAAATACTTGAGAAATCTCCCTTTAAGGTACATTTTGAACAGATAAAAAAAATGTGGGATTAATTTGCAAATAATCGTGATTAACTATGGACAATCATGCAATTAATCGCGATTAAATATTTGAATCGATTGACAGCCCTAGTTCAAACATTATGAGAAGTTAGGGTTAAAATTGAAGCTGTGCTGGAGCTATGCTGGAGGACAATTGCAAATTTTTAAATATGTTGTGCAATCCAACTGATTTCCCCACAAACGATTAGAAATAAAAACATAGTACTACTATTACTGTATCTGCAATTCATCTGCATTATGACTCTATCATTCACAAAGACAAAAGGCAGTCCTTGGTGCCAGAGGTTATCCATACACAGCTCGTGCACACTACTGGTCTTAGATTACTCCCTTCAGCCATCCTTCACTTTCTCCTCCTCCTCCTCCTCCCTTTTATTTAGCGTTCTTAGTGACTGCTCATTTCCAGCGTTCAGACAGAGGGGGGGTTGAGCTGAACAGAACCAAGCAGATGGATGCGAATTCAAAGTTTCCTGATCTTTAGCAGAAGTTATGGAGGGTTATCTTTGGCTGTATATCTGGGCCCTGGCAGCTCTCCCCTGGTGATGAAGGATTAAGCAGCACAGCTGTCTCTTCCCAGAATGATGCAGTGCAGTGCTCCCCGACACGACAGCATCACTTAATCTTAATGTCCGCTCCTCCAGCGCAGACGCACAGGACAAAGCCAATCAGCATCACATGCCACGGGGATGGACCCTACTGCCTGGCCCGGGAGTCTCTCACCCTCACAGGCCGATTAATCAACTTCAGACAGCCCAGTTCAATCCCAACCACAGCTCCCCCCCTGCTCTGATCTGCTCACTCTCTCACATATATACACACCCTCTCTCTAACTGTTGTGCTGTACAGAGCAAAGGGAGGGCTACCATGCAGGAACACTTATCAGATTGCGGTCCACATTATGCATGTCTTTGTATTGCACTGAAAGAAAAAGGTAGTGAGCATAGAGGGAGGGAGTAGAGAGGAGAGCAGGAGGATGGGATATTGAATGCTTACACCTTATTTCTGTCACAGGCCACCTATTTGTTGTGAGATTCATGAGCTCCAATAAGGGCTTAAAGAATAATGACTAATGCTCATTTGAACAAATGACTCTCTGGGAGGTCCTGAGCAAGGATTTAAACCCGATACGATACCAGAGCCTTTACAAGGAAGACAACACGCTTCCCTCGCATTGCCGTCTTAACTCCTCATTCCACATGATGGCTTAACAACCTGGATCCAGATCAGAGGATTGCATTAATGCAGGTTGCACACACACAAACAGAGTCTGAAATGAACTTATTTCACTGCCTGCCACTGTGGCAATCTATACGCTAAATGACGGAATAATATTTTAGATCTGGTGTCATTCAATGATCGATATATTTTACATAAAAAACATATATACATGGTAAGTTACAGTGTTCAAATTACACCGTAGCTTCCGGGGGAGCCCTATTTTTCCGGGATGGGAGGGCACTGTACACATTACTGTACTGTACTTTAGTATTGTCATCTATAGTGGTTATTTGCATAAAAACACACAATTCAAATGATTATGATTATTTAAATATTTGGTATTTAATAAATGTCTTGGCATTAGTAGTTTAAGTGATGTATTATAAGCTGCTTAGAGTTAGTGTTAGGAAGTTAAACAGGTCATAATTCCTTCTCTATTATCTATAAATTATGATTTATTCAAATTTCTCGCCAAAAACTACATTTTATGAGGTTACATTTGAACACATCATGAAAACATTGCAAATCACCATTGCCCAATACTCATTTTTACTGAACAAAGCGAGAACGCACCATAACAGAACTCAATGGAGCCTCTGTTAACGTTAGTAGCTCCGTTATTTAGCCAAGCAGGACTGTGCTGCTCATCAGTTGCAAACAGCTAACGTTACTAGCCCTCCTCCTGCCGATTTCCACACACATTTGTTGTTTTTCTTTACGCCTTGGCTGCGGTCCCAAACAAACTGAAACATGATACAGCATGCGTATGCATCATTGTGCATGAGTAACTCTCGTAAAGCATCAATAAGAAGATTCAATAGACACGGAGGCATGATATGCCAAGGAGTCGGACAACTAGGAACCGGTTCTCAAGGGGAACTGATTCTCTATTTCCATCCGTAGAGTTTTTCCTGCATGCCCAATTGGCGGATGGCCTGATAATTTCACCCGCAACTATCAACACTTTACCCACATTTGGCGGGTGGCGGGTGGTAATTTCAGACCCTGCAGACAAACCATAGAAAAATGGCTTACACTGCCCCTCTAAGAAAGGAAATCCTCAGGAGAACCTGCTCTGACATATCAAACGCAATTCATCAAGTCTCCCCAACAATTACAAACACCGCCGTGACGACAGACGGGGAAATAACATGCATGGCAGAATGATGTTTGGGAAAACACACCCAAGTGTATGTTTATGACGTCCTGTAGAGCCCTGTTTATGCGCAGATATAGAATATTAGCTCCATAAGTTATTCTCAATTGCAGTCAGTCTCATTACCCACGGGCATTTCCCAGTTTCATGGAATGATGAAGAGTGTTTCTGCCTCAAGTAGAATAGTGGGGTGCATACAACATTAACACATGCAGGACTCTCAGGCGTCCTATCCGAAAAGCCTGCTATGATTTAGGAGAGCTAATTTAGAGCAATAAGCATTGAACACCATGAAAGCATCACCGCGCTACTGGTATACAGTATGACCTTGAATAAGTAGTAAACCAACATAATGGGGCTCTTTATCTGAAGAATACTCTAATCTTTCTTTCACACAGTGCCACTGTATCTAATATATGTGTGCTTATATAGTGGCTTAATAAAAGACATAAAAAGGGAGATGTTTACATTATTGTATCCGTTTCGCCACTGAACTGCAATTCATAACAGAAAACCACTCTTAGGCTTGACAATAAAGAGCTGTTTTTATTGCGATAGAGTTCATGGTTATAAACAAAAGGAATTCATCTTATTAGAAACAACTTCTGGTCAGATATACTGCGCAACAATCTGGCCATGATTTCTTTATCTGTCATTTACAATCTCTTCACGGTGCAGCCTCTTAATCTAATAAGATATTCAGGGAATATGATATTCACCGAGTAGCAGTGGTCATTTACACATAGTTAAGTTGTTTCTACCAGGGTAATTGTTGTTGGCAACAACACGGCGTACCGTTCGGGCAGTTTGTGATTGCGTCTAAGAGTGATTTTGCAACGTTATCGTCCGGGAGGGGGGGGGGGGGCATTCTGGCCAAAATGAGCCGAGCCCTTGGCAGATCCCGATGAGAGCTTTTCCAGGAAGACTCCACTATGTGAAACAGAGCAAAAACCAGAACAAGACTCGGAAAAATAAATCTTGTTAACTATGGGACACTCTTCTGCCAGACTGGGCATAGCCAATTTTCTGTGCATTATTACAATTTCATAAACGGAGATACTCATTTGTGGACTGGAAAAAGGAAAGGGTAGACATAGCAACGTGATGGAGGATATTGTGGTGTTTTCCATCACGAGGCTTGGGACGTGCAGATGAGAGAGAACAGGAATATGGGTTGTAGTGAGCGTACCAAATGTTATTACCAATCTTGTGATAGTCACGGACATTTCTAAGAAAGCTCCATTAAGAAAACAGTGAGCTGAACTCTGTTTGACATTTGTTTTGAAACATCCTTGCTCGTCGTTTCCTCGAAACTAGGTCCAGTATGTATTCACACTGCGGTTACCAGTTGGCTCCGGCTGAGTTGCCTGAAACCCTGAATCCCCAGAAGCTGCCTGGTGTTTAGTAAACTACTGCAGTGCCCGTTCGGAGAGCGTGCCCGTCTGGAACGGGCCGATTGTATGGACCCCAGAAGTGTTGCTTGCAGCATTGTTGAGAACCGCGATATGGCTGCTTGCTGTGTGACGTTGATTGGATAAACAGTTCTAGAGATAATCGAAGGGCCGTCATACATGCATACACAGACAGACAAAAAGCGATTCCTTCCTGTATCGTTAGATGATACTGATACAGCGCCACCTATTGGCCAAATAGCACCAAATTTGTCATGGTCACTCACACATCTTATCTACACATGTCCACCAAATGTGATCGCAATAGCACAAAGCGTTCAGGAGATATGACTTTTTTTGTAATATAACACCTCGTTTCCACAGGGTTTTGTTTTGTGTCCGTAAATCCGTACCGTATACGGATTATGTCACCTAGTGTTCAATGCAAAGCAATGCATTTCTTTGCAGACTAACATTTGAAGAGATGCATAGAGTGCATATATAGTGGTGCATTCGTCTTTTAACAAAATAGTTCACAAAACTGCTAAAAATATGCCATCAAAATTTTCGTTAAGACAAATTGTATAAATAGAGCTGTATTACATTCATAAATCACTTTATGAATTCGCTATTAGCATATAAAATGTGTGCTAACTTCCTGTGGCACACAGTGCATAGGGTCTGTCCGTATTTTGCCTCAAAAGTAAAAAATGTTCGTGGGAAAATACGGACCGAAAAAAATAAAACGGAAGGAGGAGTTTCGCAAACACAGATCACGGAGGTTCCCATCGGAAGGAATAAACTTCCGGTTGACTTGTATACATACACAGAGCTATGTGGAAACGAGGAATAAGCCCTGCCCACACCATTTGAGCAAAATTTGAGGGCTAGCTATAGCAACACTGAATGGAACATCAACAATTCAAAAAATCGAGATGCAAATGGGCGTGGCTTACATGAATAGATTCGTTTCTGAGACTTATGGTTAAAAAATGAAAGGCCAAAACGCAAAGTTTATTGTTATAGTGCCACCATCTGGCCAAATTGCACCACATTCGACACTGCACCCCATTGGGTCCTGAGCAACACACCCACCAAGTGTGAAGTAGATCGGATGAGTGGTTCTCCAGATATGCGAAGGACATACATACATACGGACAGACGGACAGACAGACGGACTGACAGATTGCTCGCTTTATAGTTAAATGTGCTCCATTTCAGACTGCTTCAATGTGAAGTCCATATCACAAACAGATGAGGATAACAGATAATAATAATTTGGCAGCAAAATAAGCTAAGAGTAGAGAGACATTAAGTCAATAAAACTGGCAGCATAGTACATCTCTCTAAAACACATATACATAGACACCGACACGTAGATACACATGGACGGATTATTAATGTTAGAAAATAAAGCTCACAGTCTGCAGCTATGTTTGTGTGCCAGGAAAAATGTTGAACCACATACTGCACCCATGATATAGTGCAGATAATATAAGCTGCAGCCTAAATATTACAGCGCCATTACACTGTTATAGATTTCTACCTGTAGTGTGAAACCATCAATGGTCTTCTAATGATACGATGATAGAGCCAGGACATCGTTCCATTAATTCATCATTCTATATTCTCCTCCACAGCTTCCAGAGACCCTGCTAATACAGACATCATCTCCTGTCCCACGCACATAATAAAGGCCTGTCAGATCCACGGCGTTATTAATTAGCACTTCTCTGAGGTGAAATTCAATCAATTGCAGGCCCTCTGATAGCTTTTTTAGAAGGTTATGCAAATCGAATGTGACCGAGCCCTCGTCGCTGCCACGGTGGCCGCCAAGGAGGAAACCTAGCTGCACTGCACAGTCACTCCTCTCCTCCTCCTCCTCCTCTTCTTCTTGCTCCTGTCACGGTGCTAACACATTCATTACTTTAACATTTGAGCTCTCATAGCTCTGATAGCATCGGCGAGGGTGAGAAAGAGAAAGGGATAGAAGGAGAAAGGGGGGGTCTTAATGTTCATTTAATTAGAATTAGACATATGGCGTATGGAGCAGAGAGGGTGACAGGCCCTGCAATGACTCACCTGAGGGGAATGGAGAGGCTGCACTCAGACGCCATGAGATCATAGGAGTGCAATAATGGATGGACAGAGGTATTTGATCTGAGTACAGATCACTACAGCTACTTGCTTAGAATCAGTATGGATGTCTGTGTCATAACAGGTTTACTTAAGTATTAGGGGTGGGGGAAAAATATATATATATATATTTTATGAATTTGAAATCAATTTCTTAATGACAGAATTGATATATTTGCTTCATTTGAGTCTATGCAGAGGTAGAAAGAAGTTACTACTTTTGTTGTAGTCTATCCGTCAACCGCAGCCAGCCGCAAAGAGCCGAAACAAGAAAGTAGAAAATGGCGCAGGGTCCACGTGGATACGACCTGCACTCCCACATATATAAATCCAAAGTGGTAAACACTACACACACAGTAAAGTATGGAAACACTTTGGGTTTCACACTTTGCCAGGAAAAGCAGAGCTAGACATCACGGCTAAAGATGCATGCTAACTCTGTTATGGACAGGAAATGTTATCGTATTGCGGTAACGTGAGGTCAAGCCAGCCAATTCTCTCATCTCAGTGGTCAAATTGGCCAACGCTACAACTGTAGAGCACCCATATACTGACATTTATGTTAAATGCATTCAAACGGCCCCGATTGAGCTGACCATGGATGTATAAAGAGAACGGAGCTAACGGGAGAGATAGAGACGGACTTGGAGAAGTTAACGGAAGTATACACGTGTGACTACGTCCGGTTTTCAGAATAAGTTGTTAACAAAGGGAACTGTATATACAACACACATATATGGAAATAAGATTGATGGATTATATTCACCAGAAGTATAAAGCATTATATATCCCTTATAAATTTAAAAGAAAACACCACTAATTTGTGAGGGAAATGTCTTTATTTATATATTATATATATATATATTATTTGATCTTTGGGTTGCTGGAACATTTTTTATAAATAATGCCTGACAATGACTTCAGGACAGCTCTTTTTTGATACATTTTTACTGTATCAATTTAGATATTTTCCAAAGGAAAAGTCCCTCGAAGTGTATGATTCAACTTTTTCCCATGGTCAAGTGTTAAAAAAGTTAACAAAAAACACAATAAATCATAATATCGAATCGCAATACTTGTAGAATCGCAATACTTAAAAATCGCAATATATATCGAATCAGCACCTACGTATCATGATAGTATCGAATCGGGAGATAGGTGAATCGTCCCAGCCCTATTAAGTATATGTAATACTAAAGCACCTACACAGCCATAATGCATGGCTGTTGTAAGATCTAGTTGGGCAATGATATAGTTTCTATTCTAAAGCAATAAAACTATCCCTGCCCTTAAATTATTTTAGTTCTCCAAAAATCAAAACCTACACTCTTAAAATGCTGTGCCAAGACAAAAAGATACAGAAGGAATGTCTTCTGTGATTAAAAGGATAAACTTAAGCTGTGGCTACTGTACAGTCATACATCACTGCAAATGCACACTTACATGAAAACATGTGAGGATGAGGACAGCTAATGGCTCCAAAATCTCTCCGGGAACCCATGCATTTTTCATGTCGCTGTAAAAAGGACTGTCTGTGGCAAAGCTAACGGCGTCGGACGCTAATTGATCCGCGCCTTTAATGCGTGTGAAACAAGGGAGTGCCGAGCCGTGCCTGCAAAACTGTCATCTCAGCCCTTTCCCTCTAATGCAGCCATAAATCCTGCAGCCGTCGCCCCCTCAGTCAGATGTTTTCATTACTACCATATCAGTTTTATTGAAATTACTGACATCTGCATGTTTCAATAATTGTAGGTTCTGCAAAGCTGTTGTAGCAATTTAAAAAAAAAAAAAAAGGAGGGGAGGCTCCGCTCTGCATTCTGGATCAATTTTCTGCTCTCGAGGGACGAGAGAGGGAATGTGGTATTGGAAAAAGGCACAGAGGGCCTGATAGATTGTGTGGTTACCCCGTGACGGAGACAAACAGTTTAATCCGGTGTAAATCGGCAGGCGCAGTGCGAGATTGTTTTATACAGAGATGTAAATTGCATTGTCAAAATCAGTCATCTTCCAGGTATGGGGCTTAACGGGAGCCACTTTAGAATGGGAGAGACAAACGCTTATCTCACTCCGCAAACCCTGGGGGGAGGCACGCAGCCACCTGGAGCTAGCTCTCTCTTTTGCGAGGACAAAACAGCGTCAAATGAGAGGAAGCACAAAATACCTGCTGAATAAGGTGTTTGGGATTTATCAAAGCTGAAAACTATGACACAAATTTGTACGTGTAGCCGGCTGCACTGTAGGCTCTTATCATTTCACTGTAATGGGATCCCGGGCGCAGCGTAAAACAAACAACAGCACACAGCCTAATATAATAGACGGGTATGAGACTGGGAGGTTACAGCGCAGAGGTAATGCATGTGTTCCTCCCGTTTGAATTATCTATGGTCTATCTATGCATAATGCATACTGGGAAGGGTCCCATTATTATGGCGTAGCCAGGCAAATGAAATATCCCTGGAGTTTTCCCGGCGACACAGTCCACTAAATCAATGCAGCGTTTTGATAAAGCTGTGTGTCTAGATAATAAGTCAGCAATAACTACTTGCAATCATTTCATTAGGTACAGTATGGATGATACAGTTAGGGAAATGAGAAAAAGAGGTCTCTAATGTGGAAAGTGCTGGCTCCGTGCCTGTGTGTGTGTAGACTGTGACTGCACTGGGTGTGTGCCGCTTTAAGTTTAGGCCCGTGTGTGTACGTCCCTGTATGACGCACAAGCATGTGTGCGCAGTGAATGTGTGTGTGTTTGGTGTGACTGGGACTAGACTGATGAGGCTTTAGTATATCTGTCAGGCACAGTTTGGGGATTGGAGGAGTAGGCGTGCAGGAGCCGGTGGCCATACATCTCTATTACACTAGATGGTCACCAGAGTGGCCAGCTGTTTATTCTCATTAGCTCACACGTTGGCCGTCCAAACAGACTCTCTAGTCTGCAGCCTTGCACGAAGCCAAGTCCCATTGTGGTCCAGTTCAAACCAGTCCAAAATAGTCACATTTGAAGTGTGTTGTTTAGTTGTATTTTAACAGTCGGTGTATTGGAAAAACCTGCACTGCAAAGGCAGAGGAAATACTCACAAAAGGCACACGGAGCAGAAAGTATATCGGCGAAAATCAATATTGACGATCAATTCTACCTTACAGCCACTCAATAATTCCTCCCATATTTCCCCTGTCCTGCTTGGTGAAGAATCACAGCTTTTTGGATGTAACGTCCATTTTCTATATATTACAATAGCTGTCTGTCGTGTGCTGGAAAATGCAGCCGTGTGACAGTGAGGCAGAAGTATTAGCAGGCTCTCTTGGTGTGGGATATGAGAGAAAAAAGGGGCTGCTTTTTCATAGCGGTGCACAGACAAGGCTGCAGTGAGAAAAGCTAATGGCTATGATTAATGACAAAGGGCCAGAGGAGAGCCGGGACACAGACGCTACATATATCATCCTCTCCCATCAGTCAGTGCACCTCCCAGGACCCTCTCGGCAGAGGTGGGGGGGGTGGGGGAGAGAGGAGAAGGAGGAGGTGGAGGAGGAAGGGAGGTGGAAGTGAGAGTGAGAGAGGCAGAAACAGAGGAGGAGGAGGAGAGAGAGAGTTATCTACTCCCAGTCCTTTACACGCAGGAATTGCTTCTCTCTTTCTTCTTGGGGGAAAGTGAAAAAAACAAGTGACAAAGAGGTGATAAGGTGAACAAGAAAATGGCGTGTAAAATAACTGGGAGATATTCTGTGAGAGAGGAAGAGAGAGAGGGGGAGCGGTCCGTGATCGTTCCTGATTTCAAGCAACTTGACTCTTCGCATGCCGAAGCCACATTTCCAAGGTCTTATCTGCCATATGGTCTGCCCTGTTTCGATGATTTATTAGGTGAGGAAAAGCGCACTGATAAATTTTACTGTGTTTCCCTGCATAGGCAACCCGTGGTGTCAATAACAAAACTCAGGCGGCTTTAATGAAAACTTTTAGTACCGAAAGGGTAACCATCTATTTATGAGTCCCTATAATATTACACCGGCAAAAAGAAATTATCTGTGCTTCTCACGCACGCTACAAAAAAAGGCCTGAATTGGGAGCAGGGGGGGTGAGAGCACAGATCATATCCATATGTCAGCAGCTCCCAAGCACCCTGCATTTAACATGGCGCGGGTGTATTTCTGCTTAATTGAAGCATTCAGCTGTTTACAGCTCACACAAAAACAGCAAGGGTTTATTTATGGCCAATTATAGAGTAGTGTTTTGAGTGAAGGAGGCCCATTATGGATTCCAGCCCTTTTGATTCTAATTAGTCACTGTGTTCAGGTTTTTTGGTTTACATGCCTGATTTACTGGGGGGATAGGCAGTGAGGGTGGGAATTAATTTCCTATTAAACAACATATGCCCCGTTACTAAATCAGACAAAAGCTTGCTGAGAAACAAGACATGAAAACAATAACTGGAGAACCTGCTTCGGTGCTGCGGTGTTTACATCTCTGCTCTCATTTTTTTTATGTGCAGAAATTAAGAAATAAAAAGACAGGGCTAGATGGAGAACAAAAATCTGGCTCATCTGCTCTGATCACACTTAGCTTTATTTAGTGTATAATTAAATCATCATCAAAACCATCTTTTATATCGTCTTTAATATCGTAAAGTCATGGGAAAGTTTCGGTTGTACTGTTTATATCATATAATCATAAGACTATAATATATATAATAGACTAGAATATAATAAGATGACTGAAACAACTTTAAACTTGTTGAGCAAGATAGTAGACAGACATATCGACTCCTGTTACATGACCAACTGCACCAAAGAGAAGTTTGTTATTGCAAATAAGGGTGGGGGAAAAAAATCGAAACAGCATAGCATCAAGATATTTTGTGTGGCAATATTGCATCAATTGTATCGATCTTTTATTATATAAACTATTAACCTCTCAACAATCGAGGAAAAACTAGCACGGTCATTGAATGGGGTCCCTTGACCTTTAACCTCAAGATATCTGAATGAAAACTCTGAGATGAACAGAGTAAAAACTGTATGTTATTAGATAAAACAGATGTTGAAAAACTGCATAATTTGCAGTTGAAAAAAGGTCATAAATCACAATATATCGGAATATGTCATATTGCAATACTAAGCACTTCGCAAAATGTTTAAAATGCAATAAGATGGTTGTATTGTGATAATATCGTATCGTGGGACCCTCTGGTGATTCCCACCCCTATTTGCAAATGTGAAGTCTCACTTCTTTTCACCATCCTTGCCTTATAAACTGACGACATGTGTAAGCTATTCATGACGTGAAAACGGTTTCCCAAACATGTGCCAACAGCTTCCCAACAATGAACTGTTAATTTGCAACTAAATGGGAGAACCTTTAGGATTCATTTGCAAACCAAAGCTGGTCCCTTTGAAGTACAAATATTCGACATTTAACAAGTCAGAGTTACAAAGGTCACAGAGGACAAAGGGACTGATTCACAGAGTCAATATGTTACTAAAATTCTTAAACAGCCAAGAGTTTTCATAATAAAACGATAACCCGCAGCGAGGCGAGTGAAATATAACGGCGCGGCACAAACATAAAATTGTATCTAAAATCTAATTACTAAGAAAAGAACATAATAAAAATAATTGATGCGTAAGATTTAATGTTGTGCTCTTGTTTTATGATCAATGGATAACCGGCGCTGCTCTACTTTGTTCCTCTCTTAAAGCTTTTTGACTTATTTATGGGGACTGTGTAGCAATTAATATTGCACAGGCTGCATTGTCATTTTTCAAGCCATTTCCCAGGAAATGTTCTACACCCCGTAATGGCCCCTCTAACGCTGTAGCTGTCATGTCCTGGACAGCTGCATTTTTACAAGACAAACTCAGACACGTCACACTCATCTCTCTGTGGACTAACTTGCTGCTCATTGCCACACAATAAACACACACACATATACACACAGAGGCCAAGGCCAGCAGCTGTTAACAGCTGCATGGAAAACTTTGATTAATATTTCACCCCTTGTTGCGGGGCTGCTGAGCGAGTGTCACCTTCCAAACCGTGTCCTGTGGAACCTTTTCTTTCAGGGACTCTGCTTTGGCAGGTGGAGATGATAAATCTGTTAGGAGGATTCCTCCAGAACCTCATCAGGCTAATTACAGTGTAGCCATGCAGCTCTGATGCATGTCTATGTCTGTGCCTGTGTGAAGTGCACACATGTTTAGGTGGAGGTTTGGACTGTAGCCAGGTTAGTGGAGCAGGAGCATGGCTTTGAGAAAAGAAATTGAGTCCTCAGCTTTCCAATTAGCTAGCTCTCAAGCAGAATTCAAATGACTTCCCTCATGTCCATCCATGTGCTTAGAAACCTCATGCTTTTGGTCAGACCTTTGAGTCAGAACCAGCAGGCCATACTTGGTCCATCTCAGGGGAGGGGAGTTTGGCTGCGATACATAACAAACACAGGAAGGCGAGAAGGGTGTGAAAACAAACTTGGCTGACACACCTGGATGCAAATGGTTCTGTTCCACTGAGAGCGTTTTTTTTCACTGCGGTTGTCATTAAATTGGAGGGGCGAGGTGACAAAACCTTGAATATCAACATCATGTACTGTTTCGCAACTGCAAAACGGTGACAACAAATGTGACAACATCATTAAGTCGAAACACAACCTGTGCGTACAATGGTTTCGGTGTTAAGTGAGAAAAAAAAAAGAAATGTTTACACAAAAAGGAGATGTTTGACACATCTTGGATCACACCAAATGAGTCAACCAAATACAAATTAAATGAAAGATTAACTTCCATTAAGATACAAAAGTAACATAAAATATACTGTATAGGGCTTTCAATCGATTAAAATATTTATTTGCGATTAATGATTGCATGATTGTCCATAGTTAATCACAGTTAATCTCAAATTAATCACATTTTTATCTGTTCAAAATGTACCTTAAAGGGAGATTTGTCAAGTATTTAATACTCTTATCAACATGGGAGTGGGCATATAAGTTTGCTTTATGCAAACGTATGTATATATTTATTATTAGAAATCAATTAACAACACAAAACAATGACACATATTGTCCAGAAACCCTCACAGGTACTGCATTTAGCATAAAAAAATATGCTCAAATCATAACATGGCAAACTGCAGCCCAACAGACAACGACAGCTATCAGTGTGTCAGTGTGCTGACTTGACTATGACTTGCCCTAAACTGCATGTGATTATCATAAAGTGGGCATGTCTGCAAAGGCGAGACTTGATTGATATACACATAATACACATCATACACATAACTTGAGGTCAGAGGTCAAGGGACCCCTTTGAAAATGGCCATGCCAGTCTTTCCTCGCCCAAATTTAGCGTAAGTTTGGAGCGTTATTTAGCCTCCTTCGCGACAAGCTAGTATTAGTAGTAGACATGGTTGGTACCAATGGATTCTTTAGGTTTTCTAGTTTCATATGATACCAATATCTTAACTCTTTAAAACTCTAAACCTAAAAATCGCAAGTTGCATTAATGTGTTTAAGAAATTAGTGGCATTAAAATTAACATGCATTAATGCGTTAACGCGTTATTGCGATAACTTTGCCGTAAAATATAGTATAAAAAATATTTAGCCTTTATATGACCAGTTGTATAGATGAATACAGGAAAACTGAAAATGGGTTAAACCTCTACTATTTATATGCAGTATTGTATTGTTAAACAGCTATTTAAAATCCAAGATAATTATTATAGACTTCTAATGACAGACTTGAGACAGCGTGCTAATAATGTGTTATCAATCATAACCCGCTCGCCTCCATCTGCTCCCACACACTGAATGTGACAACAGCACCAACGACACCACAAAGACGTGCGTATGAGAGAAATATGAGCATATTTGTGTCATCCCACACCTCGCCGTGTACACTGCCGCATGGCACAGCTTCTCTGTCAGCTGTTGTCTTTTGTTTCCACACACCTCACACTGGTTGCAGCACCTGTCTTTCCCATTCCTCTGTGAAGACTGCGCGGAAGGATAGGAGGATGGAGAAGGTGTGTGTCACCTGGGGTCCACTGACTGAGAGAGGCTGTCATGCCCATCACTGCCCCAGCAGGCCCGCCAATCACATGCCGGCAGGCCCACGCTGAGACGAGGCCAGAGAAAACAAGCAAACAAGACAACAATCGACAACAATCTTTAAACACGCTTGTCATTCTCCTCTGAGAGATTTCCATTTCAGCTACTTAAGCGGCACATAAAAACGCGACAGCCATCGCCAAAAAAAAAAAATCTCTAAACGCGACTCTGGTGTTCTCCCTCCTCAGAGAGATTACGGATTTCTAGCCATTTAGTAGAGAATGAGAGGCGTCTGCAGATTGAGGGGGATTGGCACAGCACGCGTTGGCGTGTCGCAGCCTGACTGGGTTGAGCGCGGTGTGGCGTGTCATTTTTGGGCGCGCTGTTGCTCAACATCAAGAGAAATCGATGGCGTCTCCACAGGGGCAGGGAGGCCTGTGGAATAGAGGAGCTTCTCAGGTCTGTTTGAACTCATTTTCTTTTCTGGGCGGTTGCCCCCTCGCTCAGCCCCCTAAGGCATCTCCCTCACAGCAGGCCCTGACAGCTTGACACATTGACAGCTGCCGCTGAATGACAACTGATTTGTACAAATTTCAAGCCTTATAAATCTACCTGTCACAACAAGAGCATAAAAGAGCTCGGACCCAGCAGGTAATTCGGAAGTGGTGGGGGAAGAAGAAAAAAGGCCTGCTTCCTCCTCCTCCTCCTCTTCCTCACACCTGACAGCCCAGCACTGAGAGGGAGAAAGAACAAGACAATATGGCTCTTTTTTTGCCTTTCCTGCTAGTACACCATCATCCTCTCCTCAGGTCCACTTTGACTATGAACTGATGAAACCATTTTCTTACCAACGGGCGATCAATCGTCTCATTTAGAGATTATAAACAGCGGATTGAAAATGGAAAAGTGCAATTTTGTTTTACACCAAACATTAAAGCAGCGCCACTTGCTACTCACAGGATTATCACATCAGTCTGCTTCTCGAGGCTCTCGCTGGGTAAATGAGCAGGCTCTTTTTTACGGTATTTAAACAATATCCCATACTGCACTGCTGTAGCGCCCCCCCCCCTTACCTCCCCACTCCCCCTCCGCCTTTCATCTGTTGGTAATGGCAGACCTGGCGGGCAAGGCCTGTAGCTGCAATAAATCCTCTTCAGGAGTATATCTTATAGCTAGATATAAACTATGAGAGACGGGGGCAGAAGAAAATCAATAGAAGTGACAAACAGAGAAAAGGGTTTATAATTCTAAATGAGTTGTCTGTCTCATTTTTACAGGGATGATGGCTCGTCTGTCCCCGGCCAGCAACAACAATTTACCACCGATTCTTCACAAATGTAACCAGAATTGTGATGACTGCCTCTTCTGTAAATTTATTGTTAGCCCATTCTTTAAATTCAAAACGTGACATGCTGCTGACTTGTAGCTGTTATAGCTGCTAAGACCCCCATGCTTAGTGTAAACAGTCCATCAAGAGAAAACCCAGTGATCTAACACTGCAGACAAACAGGCTCATCTCTGCCCGTGTGTTTGGCTTCACTTTAAGGAACAATGAGAAGCAGATCAGGAGATAACAGCGGAGAGGTCATCCGGTCTCTCCGTTACAACTCGTCCACGCTGGGCTCGGCGGGCTCCCACTGTTAAACAGGAATCACAGAACTGACCGGTGACACTTCTTGTGCTTGTTTACCGCTGGTTGTGATGGATGTCGGATTGCTGTATAGGCAGTGACAGGGACCGGGCTGAATCTGCAGAGCCGGCTGTTTTATGTGAAACTGCACTGTTTGCATGCAATCTGACAGTTGGTAATATGTGTTTTGCGGACGGGCACGAGTCATTAAACGAAGATCGACTGCCGCAATTATCAGAATGTCAGCGTGCTGTGGCGCTGAGTGGATGCACGTTTTCGTTGGATCATGAAAGGCTCTCAAAACGGCTGTATGAACTGAACTCAGGTCTGTGTGGAAGTCCCCGCTTTCCGAAACTCACCGACTTACTCTTTCAAAAAATTGCAGAACCGCCTGCTAAACCTCTCCTATTTGCAAGTAGGCAAAACACCCTAATCCTCCATTTGTGTGTATTCATCCCTGTCCTAAATGTGCCCTTCCGCACTCTAACCCTCAAAGACCCTTCCCTTCATGCAGCCACCGACCCCGCTGTTTGATTAAGACTTAGCCCACTGCTTTATCCCTGGACAGGACCCCGGCTGGGCCAAAAAGCACGAGTTAAGCAAAGGGATTATGAGCACGGCTCCCATCGAGGCCGTCAAACTGTCACACAGATCAAAGCAGCTCCCAGCTGACCCTCAGTCATTTAAGGCAGGTGTCCTCTCATATTCTAATGCCCGGGACAAGTGCATGAACTTGGCTATTGAAAAAAGGTACCGCAGGATTGTTGGCATGCCATAATTGGAATCGCTGCCATATATCATCTGAGGATTTGTTTTTAGTAAGTCATGTTGAATATAGTGCAATGTGTTATTATTAAGAAGATTAGACTGTTGTCAGGCGATTAAATAGGCGTTATCAGTCACTATAAGTCCCATAGTGCCTACTACATCCACTAGTAGGTTTTATCATCTATTCACATGGTAGATCACCTCCAAAAGAAGGTATCAAAGAACACGACAGCGACCTCTCTAGCGGCCGTAATAATTATGACAGGAGCTGAAGCGGAAGTCAGGCACTGTAGTATAGACAGCGTGAAAGAATGTAGACAGAGTGAAACTCCATTAAGGGTGGAGGTCGGGAACGATGGGTGGGACACAAAACACAGGGTTATCACCCAGGAGTCTGGAGTTCGCATCCCGTGTGAAACCGACAATGTGTAGTTGTTTTTGTGTTCGTAATGTTTTATAACCAATGTTACATAACCAAGTGTTTTTTTGTTGCCTAAACGCAAAGAAGTTGTAGTTTTGTTGCTTCAACCTAAATCTTTTTTTTGCCTAAACCTAAAGAAGTTGTAGTTACGTTGCCTAAATCTAAGAAGTGAAGTTGTAGTTTGATTGCCTAAACCTAACTGTTTTTGTTTTTTGCCTAAACCTAAAGAAGTTGTAGTTTTATTGCCTAAGCCTAAAGAAGCCTTTTAGTTTGTGTTCTAAATGTGACGTTTCATTCGGTTTTACAACATGTTAGAAGGTGTTGCTTATACATTTCACTTTCACTTTCACAACATATTAGGCATAGTACGCCCCTATTGACCCACATCTATGGTGCTTATAGCGACTGATAACACCTATTTAATGGCCTGATAACAGTCGAATAGGGTGAATTATTTATCCCTCATTAAACTTTTACACATTCATCAGCGAGATATAATCCGTGTGTCTTCATTAAATAATTCCATTAAGTCTATCACACTACAGTCTTTAACAATAATTATTTTAAACCTCAGTTGAAATTGTAATTACTTGTATTATAAAACGCCCAATGAAATGTCAACTGGATATTAATGCTGAACATTCGTTGTGCAATTTGTGTTACCACAGTGTTCACAGTCAGATGTTTTTACTCTGAGATCACAGCTGATGACAAGAGTCCTGTTATGTCTTGATAATTTGGGAACATTGGCATGACAAGCATCAGTGCCGTAAATAAGTGAACACAGACTCTGGTGTGACAACGCTCCAGCGGGACGACAGCCTAAACTCGACATGTCCCTCAAGACCTCCCAAATAACGCTGGCGCACAAAATCATTTCCATCAGCACCCCAAAAACATCAGAGACAACGAAAGAGGCGGGAGGGAAGGAGAGAGCAACAGAGAAATTAACAGCAAATGAGATAAAGAAATATTGATATAAAAAGATAACTGGAAGATCAAAAGAAAGGGGTGATAGTCGCATCATTAAAAGCCTGAATGGTTCTTATTATGGCATCTGAAGCCCAGCTGGCCTTGGATCTAGCAGGTCGGCTGCAGTTCAGCTGAGGGGTCTTGTGATCCGGGGAGGGGGAGGGACTTGGCTCGGGGAGGAGGAGTTGGGGCAAAAGGGATGACGGATGGGCTTAGGGTTGAATGCCAAAACCATAAATCCAACCTCAGCCTGACCCCAAGTTCCTATAAAGTTTATTTACATTTTCACATTGCGTCCGCCTCTAAAACGTCTATGTTTAGACGTTTCAAAGCAGCGTGACGTGCCCATTTATCTTGCTACCAGGCTCTCACAGAAGACAGGGAGCTGGGACCGGTTTATCCCACCCTGACCTGACTGGGCTGTCTGCTCACATCCTCCCCTGTTCAAGGATCACTCAAAGGATCTTTTATTAATTGTGCGTTTGTGTGGGGAGGTTCTATTTATGTTATCCGGCAGCCGCCTTTGCAGCTCGCCTGCTGAGCCGAGTATGCTTTGAGGCATTTAGGGGCGTTTAACCTTCTTCATATTGTGTTTGATATCTTTCCCACATGTTACTCCCAGAATCATTTACTTATGTTTATTTGCATTGATTTAGGCCTTTATTTAAAGATTAAATTAGATTAACTGCAAGACATTGGCAGTAAAGCACGAAAGCACAGTATCACGTTTCCTACTGCGGGGTGTCATGGGGATCGTGTCTATTTACACTTCCATTCCTTTAATGATTTTCATTCAGAAATCAGTTTAGTGTTTACTCTCATCAGTCCTGCTTAGAATGATGTCTGGCAACTTTCAACACAACAACTGCTCAACTGTAATTAGCGGTAGCAAGAGAGTTCGCTGTTTTACTGCCAAAACAAAACCTTTAGCACGCCAAAAGAGCTCACATGCTTTTAACTCTTTTCTTCTGTTTGTGAAAAGCGAGATAAATAAATAACTAAAGGCAGCATCCTGCCGTTTCACTTTCCTGCAGCCCCCATACGCTGCTCTTTTTGATTTGAGCGCCTGTTGAGAAACCTTGTTTGGACAGCCATGGGGTGGAGCTGCCAGGCTTATAAGTCTGCCACAGAACACAGGCGCACACAGGGCAGCCCGCAGGGGTCCTCTCATCTTTAGAGGGAGGGGATTCTACCACCTTAGCGGGTGAGAAAGGCACAGTATTATTACACCCCATCAAGGAAACTCCAGCTGACAATAAATCCCTGAGTGCTTTACAGTGCAGACAGTGAGCATGGAAGAGTGCCACTGAGAGCGAGAGGGGAGGAGGGAGAGGAGACAAGGAGATGAGGGGAGGAGGAAAGGTGGGGGGGGGCGAGGACTATCCCTCAAAAGGCCATAAAGCCTTCAGGCTGTCATTCAGGGCGAGAACCATGGCAACGGAAGGTGTTTGGACTTCTTTTTTTTTAACTGAAAGATTTTCAGAGCACAGTTGATCGGTCACAGTTCCTTTTAAGGCTAATAAATGTCGGAATTCACGAGGCAATTAGAAATAAAAGAACTCCGTTACATCTATTTATTTGTTTTTCACAAGCTCGCGCTGAATGCTTTCTGTCTTGCAAATGGATGTTAACATGTGCACAATACTAATTCCATCACCAATAATTTCATTCTACTTAAAGAAAAGAAAAAACAGTGGAAAACAATGTACGGGGCAGTTGGCAGCAGGCAAAACCATTACTCGAAGAGTGTCCTGTCAGAAAAATCTGCCAAGAGCGCAAAGAAAAAATACACATATAAAATAATCACTGATGATTCTGGGCTAGTTCTGTGGTGGAGACGGCGCTGTATGGCCTTGTGTGAGAAAACAGGGAACATGCCTAAGTTATTACTGCAGGAAGGCAATCTGTCAAAGCCGGGCTGTTCTGGCACAGCCAATACCACTGGTGAGATCAGAGAGTCAGATTCTGCTTGCAATTACTCCCATGCTAAAGGACCTTGGATGCAGGCAGCCTGCTATCAATTATTTCCCTGGCCCTAGACACTTGGAGCTGTCAAAGCCCTACTGTCTTCTGTTTTGTAACAGAGGGCCCTCTGAGGCTCGGAGGAAGCCTAGCCTCTCTCCGACAGCAACGGGGAGATAGTTTGTGTCATTAAGTGGTGCTATTATGGATTCACACACACTTCAGAGTATGTTTTTCTCCTACTTTTCTTGCTCTTTCCAATCTGTTACTGTACTGTGGTACCATGCTGTCTCTGCCTGTATCTGTTTCTCTCTCTCACTCACCCCATGATGAGTGGATTATAACTAAAAAGAGAAGACGGACTACGAGGAGAAGAAGTGTTCCGGCTGACAGCTCTGACCTGGGTATTTATGGTGGGGCTCTGGGCTCGGATATTCACCTTAGTTACTTAATGTGCACTGCACACGGCCCCTTCAAAGGTTACTAGGGCTGTCCACGTCCAAAGAGACTCTTAGTCGACCGACACTCATACGATTTTGTCGACTAATCGATTAGTTTCTCCACAAAGAGTCGCACAAAATCTGGTGTTTACCAGAGATGTGCTCATAAGTGTCTTGGAAATAAGTCATTCTGCATGAAAAAAAAGCATAAAAAACAACTATTTGACTAAAGACATCTTAGCAAATAAGATCAAAACAACCGAATAGTCGACTGATCGACTAAGAGGGGGCAGCCCTACTTTATTGGAACTGGTACTCTGACCAAACTGTGTCCAAAAAATTTGCAAAATAAAATAAATTCACAAAAAATATGTGTTTACTTCCCATTACTTTACTAAATTAAATATATAATATGTTTATTTCCCTTGTCTCATTTTCCAATTACAACTAAATTATAATGATGAGGCTATTTAGCAATAGCCTAATGTGATATAAATGAAATTTACATATGCCCCATAGAGCCACTTATCCGACTACATTTTGTTGTGCATCCTTCCTTCCTTGTGGAATAAACCGTGGACAGGGATAGATTAATCATTTTTCCGCAGGATGACATTACTTTGGCCCACTCAGCCCTGAGCCGTCCCCCAGGGCAAGCCCCCTGGATCATCCAAGACCGGAGCTTTGGCACAAAACGACAGATTCCCCCCACCCTCCCACCACAACCCCTGCCAAGTTCCAGGACCTTATCACTGAAAATTACATTCTTATGGTAAGCAAATGTGCTCTAAAGCAATACTGCCGTTGCCAGTTGCATGAAACTGTCAGGGAAGGGAGGAAAGGTCATTTGCTGTGTGGGTTTCAGCGAGTAAAATATGGCACGTACAGTGTGTGTGTGTGTGTGTGTGTGTGTGTGTGTGTGTGTGTGTTTTATGGGTGGGTGTATAAGTGTACACACGTGCAGCTAGCTAGAAGAACTGGGGTTCAAGGGATGATAGCGAGGTTATTGTCATCTAAGCTCCTCAAGGTCAGCTGCCATCATCAGCGCAGGTATTATCTCCTCACACAGACAGCTAATGTACCGCAGCTTTGTCCTTGGAACGAAAAGGCGGTCAAGAGATGGTCAAGCCATTTTTTATTTTATTTGCTTTGCTGAAATGAAATTGGACTGATGACTTTTACATGTGTACTTTTACATAGTTTCAATTCATATGAATCATATGTAAGTGAAACCGGAGAGACGTTGAAATCATAAGGCAAGAATTTGAATGCGTTGGTTAAATGTTAATATGTTACCAGCCTTTGAGATAGAGAGATAATACGAATGGAAAAGCCCTGCAAGATGCTTAATGGATTAAATGGCTCCATTGTTTCCCTCATCTTTGTCAATGGGAGTCAATGAAAATGTACAGCACAGCAAACTTTACTTACTCCTGCCTTTCCTACTCGGAAGAACAACTTTATATATATGAGAAGTGAAAATGAGCTGAATCAAGTCTTTCTACAGTACATCCAGACAAATCTTCAGTCAATTTCATTATCCTCTTGGAATAAGATGCCAAAAACTCCGACAATACCAACAATCGATGTTGACAAAACTATGCGAGAGGATTGTCAGTCAAACTCGGGTAGCTATTTACATCATCCGGGGGAATTTTGACAAACACTGAACAGGTGAGAGGATTAAATCCCGCCTAGTTGATTGATACCAGATATTTGTTTTCGCAGGGAAATTAAACTTTTGCTTTTAAGCCAGTGAGTTCCCTTATCTCTCTATTCTTCAGTAGGTTTAGTCATGCGCGGAGAAGGTGCTCAGAAGTTTCCAAATACACTCAGAGAGATTGGGAGGAACTCGCTCTGTCACAACCCTTTGTGAAGGGTTTACAGCTTAAGATCCGTTGCCCTATACACCGGTGACCCCTTTTCCCCTCCGACTCAAAAGTTTCTCCCAACATCAAACTTGGGATTATCTTTTGATTTCCTTTTAGGTGAAAGGAGTTCTTTAAGTCCACAGCTGTGGGGTCTGACAGACAAAGGGGGGAGGAGGAGAGACTGCTAAGTCACCATATTTATCATGACTGGGTTACCTCTCCTGTCAGAACCTTTTTTCTTCCACATGCTAATTGGCAATATCTTCCAACACTTCTCCAAACCTCCTCCGTCAAACCCCCCCCCTCCTCCATCCGCCCGGCAATACGCCCCTTTTTAAACCCGCTTTCCCTTTTCTCTTCCCTCGCCCCCTCCTTTTCCCTGCTTACCCCCATACAGAACCCCTCTCCCTGGCTCGAGGCCGTCCCTCTCCGGGGGGAAAAGCAAGGTCTGTCAAATCAAGGCGAAAGCCTATTAGCATGCTAATCCACAATATAAGCACAAGATCTCCCGAGCTAAATTTGTCACTTCCCCTAGGTCCAATCAGACATATAAGGAGGTGTTGATAACCTATAACCAAATTGAACTGATTTGATTTAACGCTAGACTCTATATAAGCTTGTGGTGATCAGACACACAACAAATCCAATCAAGAGATGGACTATTTAAAAGTGAAGGCTCCTCAAACGCTTAGAGTAAATATATGAAAGGATGGTTTCTGGAAATACAGTGATATTCATGGCAGGACTACGGAAAGAGAGAAGGGTCAAATGAAGCCAAGAGAGGACATGGTGATTTTTAGACCCGAATTCCAGGGGAGCTCTTTATTGAAAGTACCACATCCACATCTGTAGTTCTATAAATCAGGCAGCAACCTCCAGTTCTGAAAAGTGAAGCTGATGCAGAAGTGCCAAACAGTCTTTCTAATAGCCAGCAGGGGGCGACTCCTCAGATTGTCTCAGAAGTCTGATTGTATAGAAGTCTATGAGAAAATGAGCCTACTTCTCACTTGATTTATTACCTCAGTAAACATTGTAAATATGAGTTTATGGTCTCAATCGCTAGTTTCAAGTCTTCTTCAATACAGCATGATGTTCATTTAGTAAATTATGGTCCCATTTAGAGTCACATAGACCATAAAGCAGGTTATGCTTTAGGGCGTGACTACCTTGTGATTGACAGGTCACTACCACAGTGTTGTCCAGTCTGGCAGTTGTCCACTCTTTTGTCTTAAAAATGTAACCTTTAAGTTTTAACTTTTAAGTTAATTGTATCATTTTGGTCGCCTAAAAATATCTAATCTAATCAGCATTCGGTTGTAGCTCCACCCTCTCGTGTCACTTCTGGTTGCCATAAACCAAGATGGCAACGAACAAAATGCCAAACTCGAGGCTTCAAAACGACAGTCGACAAACCAATGGGTGACGTCACAGTGACTACGTCCACTTCTTATACACAGGCTATGCTATAAATCCCCAAAAAAAGGGCCAGCTTTACTCGCATGAAGATCTGCACAAAAAAAGTGGTTTGACACGAAACATTTTAATCAGTTGCTATTCAGTGGAACTGCATGATGTGCAAAACATACAATTATGTGATTTGGGCTGTATCCTCTAAGTCACTCAGCTTCTTCAAACCCTGACATGAAAATAAAACCCAATACTTATTCATCCATGTATGCCAACTGAATTATGATTACAATTATTAATTCAAGTCGAAAATAAATACTAGATATACAGTACAATATCTGTGCCACTGTAACCAAGATTTTCATGATGGCATGAATATTTCTTCTCTATATTTTTCTTCCAAAGCCAGCTCATCTTGTCACACGATAAACATTTCATGCATCCCAATGTATCATCTATTTTCTGAAACACTGACACGATGAGGAATATAATGCAATGTGTCTGGCAGCGGCATTAACTTTTAAAAAAACTTCTCCTGTTTCTCAGAGAGCGCCAGGCACGGCTCGCACATAGGGAGATCAGAGAACATGGCCGCTGTGGTTCGCCTGCTACCATCAATCAGACCCCAAATGGCTTCCCTGACACCACCACTACTCATTTTCCAGCATGCCTTATGTGGCCACCATCTTGAAATGAACAGTAGAGGGGGAAAAAATTGGTGAGGAGGAAGGGGTGCTTTGTGATGAAAGGGGCAGAGAGGGTTGGCTAAAATCACTGCCAAATATTCTCCTAACAATAGGTTTTCAAACACATCATCTGGAGAGGTAGGCTGTAGATGCAGTCCAGGTGCACACCAGCAGCGAGTGAGTTCTCTTGTCAATACTATATGTTTGAAATCTTTGACACATGCTCACCCCTACCTTACCCCTCCGTTGTTAATGCCGTGCTCCCTCTACACACTCCTCTCCATATCTTTACTCGTCTCTCCTTTCTCCCCCCCTACCCCTCCACCCCTCCCTTCCCTTCCGTGTGCAGAGGCCAGAGTCAAATTTACAACAACTGTCAAAGTCAGGGATGACAGATAAATTAATCTTCTCTTCATGAGTTTACATCCCAGGCATCTGGGCTGCTGATCTGGCCCCTAACAAGCGCGGGGTCTCAGCGAGCTGTCTTTTAAAGCTGATGTTTTCATGGCCAGAGATGAATTACCCTGTCACGAGAATCTATTTATACAGCAGTTAGAGGGTGGGGCTCTGGATGCAGGACAGCGTGATTTCATGGGTTAAGGTCCCCTTGAAGCATCTCTTAAATCTGGTTCTGTCAGACACACATCAGCACCAGGTCCATTTTTGGAGTACTTTTTGTTATAGATTTTCTTCACATGTGCAGACGTATTGTTTTCATCAGACCGGTCTGCTATCCGCGGTTTCCGGCTGGCTCGTCCTTTGAACATTCCTTCCCCGCATACGGTAGATCCAAAAGTAAACTTCCCATTGATAGTGGCTCCATTAGAGAAATTACATTACCGCGGAGTGTAAAAGCATATAGAGCAAATGTAAATTCACATTCATCATCCCGAAGTCAGACAGGAGATGGAGTACAGGGGATGGAGTTGCCCCTTTGGATCATGGACCCATTATCCAACTCAAACAAATCCAGTGGCTGTAAATGCTCCGAGTCCAACAGGCACTAAATTAGTCTTAACTGACAGACAGGTGAATTTTGACATGGCATGAGAGCTTTTCCATTTACTGACTACATTCATGGAGTACATTTTTAGGGGCCTATTTAAGTTATCAACATAAAAGCATCAGTATTGGGAATGCCAGGAATGCATGGAAGTACAAGAATAGAGTGTTGATTTATCTTTTAGTATATACATCCAAACCAACCTGTATTCTTTATTTTTAAAAACCTAAAAATCAGTCGTAGCATTTGCTTTAGCAAAAATACAACGTACACTTCTGTAAAAATACTTCAAGTTAGTGATGCACAATACTGATATGGGGCCAATACAGACTCTGGATCGGGTATCTGTGACAATGGAGCCAATCTATTCAATTCAAATCTATACATATATACTATATACATTATATACTGGAATTTTAATCCCTACATTTTGGCCAATTTGTTGCTGTATTAAAAAGGTTTAGATTTGTAATTCCTGTTGATATTATTTTGATTTATTATTTTTAATAATAAATAACAATACAATACTTTTATATCTATGTATTTATAGTTACATTTTGTTTTAGGAAGTTAGGAATGCAATGCTTAAGTCAAGCCTAATGTTGTCTTACAAATAAAAAAATTACCACAGTCACTGCAGTGACGCATACAGCTTATTAATTAAACAATAAGATAGTGATACCTGGGCTTTGGGAATAAATCCGATACCCATCGCTATCGGTATTGGGACTGAAAAAGTGTATTAACTGCATTATAACATACTAGGGCTGGGCGGTATGGCCAAATCTCCATTTTTTAATCTTGGAGATGATTCACGATTTTAATACATTGTTTTCCCTGCAAAACGCAGGAAGACTAAAACGTGATTGAAATATATTTTTAGGACTTTTTATTGCAGTACCATGGTTGGCCACTGGGACAATGTTACTGCAAACTTGCAATCTTTTGGTCATGGCAAGAAGGTATGATGAATTGTGAAACTCTAGCAAGGTGGTTAAGGTTAGGCATTGACCTTGAATAGTTAAGGTTAGGCATTGACCTCGAATGGTTAAGGTTAGGCATTGACCTCGAATAGTTAAGGTTAGGCATTGACCTCAAATGGTTAGGGTTAGGAATTGACCTTGAATAGTTAAGGTTAGGCATTGACCTCGAATGGTTAAGGTTAGGAATTGACCTCGAATGGTTAAGGTTAGGCATTGACCTCAAATGGTTAAGGTTAGGCATTGACCTCGAATGGTTAAGGTTAGGCATTGACCTCGAATGGTTAAGATTAGGCATTGACCTCGAATGGTTAAGGTTAGGCATTGACCTCGAGTGGTTAAGGTTAGGCTTTGACCTCAAATGGTTAAGGTTAGGCATTGACCTCAGATGGTTAAGGTTAGGCATTAACCTCGAATAGTTAAGTTTAGGCATTGACCTCGAATGGTTAAGGTTAGGCATTGACCTCGAATAGTTATGGTTAGGCATTGACCTCGAATGGTTAAGGTTAGGATTGATCTTCTACAGTAGGTGTTGTACTTAACGAGGACAGACTCTCTGTTGTGACCAATACGTAGACCTCCACAGTCTAACTATTAGAACGCAAAAAGGATTGTGTTCTCAGGGGATGACTGAGGGAATCACGCAGCAGGAAATGATAACGCATTTTGGGAGCATATTCTAAAAAAAATGGCCACCTACAAGATGAAAAGCTCAACGTATTCGGTTCATGTACAGCGCTTGGTATCAGTGCTAAAATTGTTACATGACCCACATTAACAATAGAGGGACAGTGTGTGTGTGTGTGTGTGTGTTTATTCCACTTGAAAGCTTGTGATCATGGAACTAGGGTTGCAAATGTAACTCGTTCCTGAAGGTGCTGATGACTTTCCTGTTTCAGTCTCTCTCTCTCTTCTGCCTCTCTCGCTCCCTCTTTCACTCCCTCTCGCTCATTCATCTTAAAATGGATTGCTCTGTCACCTGGACTAACACTTTACTGAGAGCAGCCATCAATACTTTTTGTCAAAAACTGCAGGCTGCGCCAGACATGTCATCAATCACCATTTACATAAAACAAAGAGCTTTCTATGACTGCCAGTCAGAGGCAGGACTGCTCTGACTTTGCTGAAGATAAAAGGAGCCGTTTCATAGGTCCATAGAGACACTGACTGCATTACAGGCCTACATGTGTTGTCAATCTCAAACCAATTGCTATTGGTTTGCAAATAGCAAGCAATAAATCAATGAACCGGAGCTATTTGATCTCATCCATGAGACTGGAGGTGAGCCTACTGCTTTAAAGGGCAGCTCTAAATGAACAGACAGGTTGATGTTTAAATGGATGGAAATAGCACCATAGGGAAATTTACTGTTATATTAGAAATAGTACAGTGAGGGAATGTCAAATTTGGAACAATCAAGACGAAGGCCTAATGACGAAATGTAACAATAATATTTGATTGCTTCACCGGTTTCTGCGGCATGTCAATGTCCACCTGTGTTTGGACGAGTTCATAAGTCAAGAGATGTCCACCGCCCATCAATCCCCGGTAGACGAAAATAAGCCAGCGTTGATATGAAACACACACCGGCCTCGGAGGCCTGGCTGAGCTCATACATTCAGAGCTTCTGACACCAAGAGGAAAGCAAGATTTCATATCATTTATTTAACGGAGGAAATATGGTAATCTTCTTTATAATTGTTCCCACTCCAATCCATATTTTCCAGACAAACACAGTAAGCAGACCAAAAAATTCCGAGATAATCTATTCAGCCGATACGGTTTGCTATTTTGGAAATAATGTATTGCGTAAGCACTAAAAACTGATTCACTCGAAACTAACTAGATTTCTTCTGTTTTCTTCTCACCTAAGGTTTAGCAAAGGCGCACGCCTGCTTGTCATGTGAGCGTGCGTGCATGCATACGCGCGCACGCACACAAAGAATTCAATTTGGAAACCATCATTGGAGCGCAGAGGAGAACTGGAAAGTCATATTGCTATAATGCTCAGATTATCAATCATTCTGACATTTTATTGGCTTTATCACTGTACATACCATTAAAATGATGTCTGGCCCAGATTGTCAGGGGGCAAACATTAAACAGGCCAGGATTAAAATGCAGATCCCAAACACCTTCTCCTCTGCTGCTGAAACTGCACAGGACTAGGCTGCTGACTTTGGATGTGCTGTCAGCGCCGACATCGCATCAACACGGAGCCGGGCTGACGAGTAGATAGATAGTGTCACACTCAGGAAATGCAGAGGCTTCCCTCTATTTATCACACGCTGTAGTCAGTCAATGCTCGAAAAGAGTGATAACAAATGAGGGGAAGAAACATCTATTAATCTCCCCTTGCGTTCCTAATCAGACATCATTGGCAAACTCTTTTGCACTAGGATGACATGCGGCGAGCCTGCTGCTCATGAAGGAACATATTAATACCAACACTTGTGCTATTAAAAGTAATTTTGGTGGCTCTGAAGCGGTGAGGAAAGCAAATATCCATATTTCAAAAGGTCTTGACAGTTAAAAGGTTGTTAATGGGCATTTAAATGGTAGTGCGGCTGCCAAGCTGGCAAAGAGAGTCATAAAGCGAAAGAAATGTCTCCTCTCTCTCAAAACCTTTAATCAAAGCCATGTAAAGCAAATACACCACTCCACTGCCTGTGTACAGCAAAGAAAAGTTTTCCAGAAATTCTTCTTTTACTTTCTTCTGAGGTTTGTGTAGTCATAAAACATGTAAAAATTTAAGCTTTCCATTGGGAGATTGGTGACAGTGAATTTGGTGAATTTGGTTACGGCAAATGTAAATTTAAAAGGTTATTATTTTGAGTGATACATTACATCTGTCATAGGTTGGGATTTTGTTTTTGTTCTGATGAGCATAAGCCAGGAACAATCATCAAAAGACATGATGCTGTGCCTGGAAAATGAACACACCGTTGTAAGCTTGAACTATTGATGGAAATGTGGCATTTGACCATTTCTACAAACATTCACATCCAGATCTGTCTCAATCATAGAAATAGAATATAGGAGTAGAATGACATTCCCATTCAAATCAACGTAGCTGGATGGTCAGAGTGGCGGCCATTTTTAAGGGTATCATTGCCATAGCGACCGTTGTAGCGGGCTGACTTCCGCATAAACTAAACACATTTGCGGCAAGTCGCGGACTAACTGAGGTGAGGTTTTGCAGGAACGACGACTAAAAGAGCAGTGGAGTAGTAACGTTAGGGGGCACATAGAAAATGTAAATGGCGAGCTGCGACCACACACTTTACGGCCCCAATGACGTGGGTTCTGCCGTCACCATGACAACTAACAACAATCGCCGTTTTCTTTTATACTAGTCAAATTACCACAGCAAACATTTCAATGATCCTTCTCCTCTCAATTGTGTCATTGTGGAGGAGGTCCGGACATGAAGTGAGAATGTCCGTTACAACAAGTCTGACAACCTACATGATCAGCTAAGAAGGAGCAAATTAATTATGAGAATAAATGGCAGAAGTGTACAGTGTTAATATCTGGATATGTAATCCTTAGTCAGCCTACAAACATTTCAGGGGAAAATATATGACAGTTATGATGATTGTTTGACTTTGTTTGCTGTGTCAGTCATATGATAAGAAGAAGTTGGCACCGTTCTTAGTGTCACAAGAGAGATTTAACTGGTATTTAATAGACTGCATGGAGTTGTAACAGCAGAGGAACGGCTGCAGAACTCAGAATTCTGTTCAATTCCAAGATTTCATATGTAGTGAAATTTATAGTTATGGGACTTCATGATACACACAGTATATAGAGGTCCTGCTGAGGTTGCATTATTCATCTTCACTCTCATTTTTTTCCAGGACAGATATTATATATCACTTTTTTTCTTCTCCATAACACAGCCTCATAGCCCCTATGTTAAACAGTATGTAGCATAGATGTGTACAACATGAATTTGACAAATAGGCTAAACAATAAAATCATTGTAATTTAAATCATTATATTCTGAAATGCCTGCATTTCTGAGTTTGATGGCACTGCTACTTCTCCATATAAACTATTTCTGGTCTCTATTAGGGCTGTTGATCGATTTAAAAGATTTAATCGCGATTAATCACGTAGCAACAAGCACTACGTTACGTCATGTAACGCTCCTATCGGCTGTGCGCTCCAGATCAGACTGGACATGCAAACACTTAAAAGATGGGCGAGTAGTACTTGCTAACTTGCTAACGTGTGTTTTTTTTAAACAGAAAACACACGTTTTATGTTGTGATATTTACTGTAAATGACATACAATATAGCCAACAGCAAGTAGGAAACTTTCAGGCGATCTCCTGGTGATCTCCCTCCAGCCAGCTGCCAACATATTTAGGTTTTTGTAGTGAACTGAGTAGGTGTCATATAGATAACTCCTCAATTCATCTTCACGAATCAGCCACTCCTCATCCATTGTGGCGCAACAGCAACTTTCTAAGCGAGCAACAGGAATAAATAGAAACAGGGCGTCCAACAAAAGTTCAGAGCTGAGCAGTGCTTCGTCGCTCCCGGCCAGTTAGGACATATCGCACAATAATAGCTATTTGAATACTTCGGATCTATGTGGTATTTTAGACCGAATATTCAAATGTCATTTTTGACAGCATTAGACAGGAGTCAGGATATTAAATTCTCCTGACTATGACTGTCTCCTTGTGCTCTAGATAGGAAGGGGAAGCTGACCCACAGGTCTCATGACTAGACACAAGATTACTCCATCTACGTCATTTCCTCAGTCAGTCCACAAAGGTTTCACTTCATAAAGTCAAAACACATCAAACAGTATTTAACATTTCGGTCAGCTGTTGTAAACACTAAATCACTTGTTGAGTGATTTAAATCCCACAAAGTCCTGAATGACCTTTTATCCACAGTATCATATCTGATCACTTCATCAGTGTTAAACGAAATGGGCAACGAATGTTGAGATAATTGTAGCATATAGTTTTGATCATGTGCTAGCTTCCCTAATGAACTGTCACAGCGTAAATGACTGCCTGCCTGTGTGAACCGTACAGACGAACAGACACGAGTCCTCCTGAACAGGGACTTTGAAGCCTGTCACAAAAGGCTTGAGACAGCACTGTTCCTCTCATTAATCTCCCAATAGAGGAAATGAATAGACTGACTGGGCTCGACACTTTTTTGTTCTCTCATAAAGAGAAACACAGGAGAGCTTGGAATGAGACTCCACACATTATGAAAGCTATTATCTTCAGCTGCCAGTCTCGGTGAGAGAGAGAGAAAGCTGGTAATCCAAAACTAATAGGCAGAATGAGAGGTGCAAAAAAGTAGGGGACTGGGTCAGATCATCTCTCTCTCGCTCGCTCTCTCCTCCAATTACTGACAGACAGTTGAGAATATGAAATGAGACTGAGGAATGAGAAATATTCATATTTTCTCGGCATGGTATTAAACCCTGACAAAGTAAAAGAAAATTGATGGCGGTTTCAATTTTGACAATGGATCGAATCTGACAAGATATTAAAGTGATCTCAAAACACAGACCGTCTGTATCATTGCCAAGACAAAATAGGATGTTCTCATCTTTGGGTCATGAAAAAAGATTTATTACTAAAAGGAGACAAATTGACATTTTCAGAATGACTGTTCCAATCCCTCCCTTTCATCAAATTATCAGGCTAACAGCATAGCCTGATGTTTACAGCGAGAGTCGACTGGCACCGATCCTCAGCCATCAAACCAGAGAAAATAGCAACCGTGACATAACTCAAACTACTTGATCTGCAGTCAGTCACTGCAAACAAAATCCCTTCAAATCCTTGATGTCTGCAGGACACTCATCTACCACACACATCCATCATCAGGGGGTTTGCCAGAAGGTCAGTGATGGTTCTAATATAACAGACTATCCAACATACAGATGATTATCAACAGATATGACCATTGCATGATATAGAGACACAGTATATTTTAGTTATTATTAGGGCTTGGTGATATGGCTTATAAATAATATCTCTTCTCTCTATCTTTTATGCTATACCACGATATACAATATATGTCTCGATATTTTCATATTTTCTCTAAAATTACATAACTGTTTGATTCAACTCTTTGATTCATATGATCATACCAGCATAGGGCTGTCCCGAAAACCATTTTTTGGTTTTCGGTGAGTAATATTCGAAAGTGTTTGAAGCTTCGGTTCACGACACGGCGCAGCAGGCAGACATGTTCTTCTGTCTGTCTGTGTCCATTTCCACTGTTCCACTGTACACACACGCACCTCTGAATATGAATAATGAATTATGTTGTGGGATTATTCCTTATTTCATGGGATTTATACATTATTATTACATATTTACTTACATATATATAAAAAAAACAATAAAAAACGATGCATCCATGGCAACAGTCGAAGCTTCGAAGCATTCGGTTCAGCCTTATACCAGCATGATGATCATTCTAGCAAAATAATCTGAACACGGAGGTGGTGTAGTGTCATAATGAAGTCAGATTGGTTTTTGGAAATGTATTTTTAGTAAGTTTGACAAATTACTCACACATTTTTTTCTACAAAATACAGTTTGCAGGTGGTATCTTTTTTAAATTACCATTCATTTTATAAATTTTTTAATATTTATTCATTTTGTTTTGACAGACCGATTGGCTGGCTGATTTACAGAATTTATCACATTCACCAAAAGATCACTTTTATTTTTAAGTCAGTTCTTGGTCGCTTTTATTTTGAAGCCAGTGTTTACACGCGCTTACTGTAATGCCTAGTATATACACGTACCACAAAACAATGTGCGGGCTAGTTTTGACTTTTGACCTCAACACGTTATAAAGTCGCTTTGGCGCTTCACTTCTTTCGCTCTCTCCAGGATCTTTCCCAGTTCCTTGCTACCCTCAAGACACAATGACACACGCCTTATACGCTCATCCATGCTCATACGCCACACACACTTGCCCAGGAGAGTGTGTCGTGGGAGAAGTGAAAAGCCAAAGCGAGTCTCTTGCCGGTGGCTTAAAAGAATTAAATGACAATTAATATTTGTACTCAATGTTTGCTATATAGTCATTTACTACATCCCACGTAGAACAAACCACAATACATTGAGCATATTCCATATATTGCCCTCCCGTAGTTATTATGCTTTGAAAAATATATAACATTCAGTTATAGTATTTTTTATCTTTATTTGAATGAAAAATATTATAATTCTAAGCTTTCTTTATGCATATGGTTAATATAAATTCATACTACTCACATTTGTGATAGCAAATTCTCTCGTAGATCTCATCTATTTTCAGTTAAAATAATGCACAAAAACCACACACTTGCATCACCGACACCCCATGAGAAATTTGGTCATGCAAGACTCTTTTTTTTTCCGCTTCCGGATATTCTTTTCAATTCTAGGTACCTCGAGCATCCTCCACTGGCTCTACCACTTCAAAAACACACCTCATGAAAAAATCAGGAGGCCTGTCTGACATGTGTCCCCGTGCCCTGATGGCATGCCAACACCAAAGACCAGCATTGATTTTCTGTAACGCGGGGTCGGATTAGCCCTCTACAGGGATTAGCTGCCTGTGCAAGGCCTCGGGGTTCGCTATAAAACTAATAATTAATTTAAACAGCCGGGCCCATGGAAGGATACACTCACTACACGTTCCCAACGTGAGGGGGGGGGGGTGAGTATGAGTGACGGACTGTCTGGCACTCCGTGAAAGGAACAGCTGTGTGTATTTATAGGCCTACTACTGTATATTCAACTTGGTTCTGATGGTTACCATTGTAGTTGCACCCCTGACTTGCTGTGGCCCCACATGGCCACCACTAAACACTTATAATATAATATCCTACAGATTAATATGTAGTGTTAATTAAAAGTATTTAACCTACAGGCTTGGTTTAATGACTTAAATTGTCGCTTGGCCTCATCAGTAGCCAATTAAAATCGATAGGGTGGTGTTTAGCTGATGAGATGAAGCTGACAAGAACGCACTCCTACGCTAACATCATTCTGAAATCACAACAAAAGGTCATATACATACAGTATGTACTCCAGAATAGCCATAAATGTCGGCAAAAGACAGCAACCGTGCTGTTCATGGTCAGGCTCTGTGGGCACAACAGGCTGGATGATCTAACTGCAAACAAAGCAAGCTGTTGCCACTAGGCCATTAAAAAAATGCCCCAACTCAAAGATGATTATGTATCAACACTTTCACCTACTCATTAATAGATATTTGTTCATACAATATACTGTAATATGTAGAGAGGAAAAAGGTACGTGGAAGTTACATTGGTATTATGATATAAGAAGTGCTGAATAAGAAAACATCCAAATTAATAGGTCATATGTCATAAGTGCGCCAATACACCTGAGAAAAAATTATAATGAAGACATTGCACCGGTACTGCTACTAAATCAGGGCTTTTATCTATCCAAAATATAAAAAAAGTCATCAACTGCATAATCATCAGATAATTTGTGGCTTCTAGAGGTAGACCAATTAATCGATTTGGCGAATTAATCTGCGTTGATAGGATGTTTTACAAACTATCGTTATCAGTGGAACTGGGGGGGGGGGGGGGGGGAGTTCTCTCTCGAATATATAACGCAACACTATCAGCTCTTTGTCCCCGGGAATATGCACAAAATTAAGGGTTTGCAAGGGTGGCATTTAACAATGTACGAGACGCGAAACAGAAGTAATCCTGGCCAGTCATACTGTAAGCCACATTGTAAATAAATAGAATGATGAAATGATGTAATCCACCAAATCACACTTCAGGAACACAAATTATTGAAGGCAGAGTAAAGAAAAACTGATTTCTTAAAAACGTTGTATGCAAAAATAGCCGCCTAGGCTGCTGCAGATGTAAAGAAGATATCGATGATTAATCAGCTATTGGCTTTTTCCTGCACCAAACTATCATCATGTCGGCCTTTAAAAATCCACTATCGATCGACCTCTAGTTTCTAGTCATGCCTTCATTTTCTGAGCTGATCTCACTCTAAGAAGACAAAAAACTATGAATCTCCTCTTGCAGGAGGAAAAACCACAACGTTTTGATGTGTGGAATCCAGATAGAAATCAGTTTAAACCAATCTCCTTGTTTATTTGCCTTGCGACAAATACATGTTTACATTTTAGCATAGTGAGCTTCAAAAAGAAAAGTGCTCAAGCTGTGTTATCACAGCTGGGATAAATCCATAGGTTAAAGTTAAAGGAGCTAAAATTTAGAAAACAAAAGTATCTGTGACAACAACAACAGATGCTACATCTCATTTCACTGATATGGTTTTCTCAAAATGTAGGCCAACCCCTAAATCTCTTGCTCTCATATCTCAACTGACACCTCCTCAAGTTCACCATTGTGGCATCCTTTCACCTGTATCTCCTTTAACAAAAAGGAATGATTTACAATCAACTAAACCAACCAAACTATGAAAACAGTAGCTGTCTTCTTTTTTAATATACTAAAGCAATTTTCCTTTGTGCAACGCAGCAGTTTTCTCGGTCTTGTTTGTTTACAGTTAGTATGTATCATGCCTTGGAACTAATTTGGTACTATTTATTGACATAAAAATGCCTATATATATATATATATATATATATATATATATATATATATATATATATATATATATATATATATGGATACATTTAATACTACCAAAAACAACAAGCCTAAAGCTGTATGAATAAAAATGTCTGAGGACGGATGTGCGTTTTACTTGAAGTGAAACAAAAACAATGAAAAGCATCACGAGTTGAAGCATCTCGCTGTTATCATCCCCCTTCCTTTTACCTAGCTGCCAATAAGGGTTGCCATAGTCAGAGAAGGTAAAGGGATTTCTCCTTCCCTTCACAACACTTTGATCTGACTGACACACAAACGGCCCTCAGATCACAAGTCTACAGACCCTGTTGGGCCTCTCTGGCTGGTCTGCTTGTACATGTACACTTCGTCCCTATGAGGATTCCTTACCCTCCTCCCATTTCCCCTCGTCTTTCCCTTTATCCCTTCTTCTTCCTCCTCCTCCTCTTCCTCTGCTGTTTTGAAACATCTGAGTACAGACATGTTCTGAGCTTTGGAGCACCCAGGGGCCCGAGATCCAGACAGAGGGAGAAAATAAAGAAACTCTACAGTGCCCACGGTGCAAAAGCTATCTCACCATTATCACTGGGGAGTAACTCTTAAACATCACCAAATGTCTGGACAGGCAGAGAAGATCAGAAGACTGTTGGCTCTGTTGTTCACATAATCATACTGTCAGCTAATGGTGCAGTCAGCGGCTCACAGTGGAATCACTAGGATTTGAGTCAATGCATTTATCCTAATGGATAGACAGTGTTTTATGAGGGAAAACAGTACTGTACTACACAGACTGCTGGCCCAAAAATGGAAGGGTTGTTCCTTGTAGTTTTCCAGCACAGACGTGTCAGCAGCATGGACATGAAACATGCCGTCACTGTTTCTTATCTCAATATGTCCCTGGGTGGAAAAGTGAGGCAACAGCTTACTGATGTCTTGCAGCCTGCCTGACCATTAAAACATATTTCCATGCTGATGGATGTCAGATGTAGCCTCAAAAAAAAGCATAACTCGCCCTTGATTTCTGAGCTCATTCCCAACTACAGTTTTCTAAACTTATTCTTCAAGCTTCGCAAATGGAACGCGCAAATGTAGACTATAAACAAGTTAAAATAATAAAGGAAAAGGGGAGAACAAGAGTGCAGCCCGGGTGAGAGCACGAGGGACCGTTATCTCCCACAAATCTTCCTGTCTGACCGATATCAAGTTCTCGGGATGGCGGGCTTGGAAGGACAGTCGGTGGTTTTTATAAGTGAAAGCTGTGAAAGATGTGAGTAAGTTTATCTGAAATGGAAACAGGAAATGGGTTACAGCTGTGCTGAGAATGTGGCACAGCTGTCCAGGGCTAGAGACGGTTTAAGCATTCTACGGGAGTGCAGAAAAAAAAAACGTAGACTCACCCACGAAGGCCGTTAGAGGCCTGAAATTGCAGAGCAAGCAAATAAGATGGCCTGCGTGTACTGTAGTTTATCACTTCAAGAGTGGCAAACTATAATTAAATCTGACTCAAATCATAGAGGTTAAAAATTATTACATTAGTCCCTCTCGTCCGCACCGAGATGTAACGGCAAATTCTTTTAATAATCACGAGGCCTCCAAGAGCTGCTATCTCTAATAGCAGCTTCCAACTGCATTTTATGGTCATAGGATTTATTCATCAACTGACAACATTTATCATGGAGGCCTCTTAAAAAATCATCCCCTAAAATTTAAAACATGGCAAGAACTGCAATCATCCTCTAAAATCTTGGCATGAATACACCCGTGTATCTGCCTTCACTTTTCACCCCTGGGCCTTCTAGAAAAAACTGGGAGAGATTGAAAGCCATGAAGCGACCAAAACTGCCTGGACCATACCAAAGGAAGCTCCTTTGTTCCTCGTCCAAAAACAGGCTCCAAAACCTTTTTTCCCCCCTTTTTTTTCCATTTGGGACCCAGCCAAGGGAAGTAGAAGTATGGCTGCCCCTCTCCATGCTCTGTTCTAATATGTTCCATGCCTTCCAGTTGCTTACATCATCAATCTAAGAGATGGCTAAGTGTGATGGGGTGAACATAAACAGTGCTTGAGTTATGGGCTAAAAGAGACACAGGTTGTATCTCAAACATAAGTTGGCGCCCTCTTTCCTTTTTTTAAATGAGAAAATGCTCATACGGAGGGGTCCTAATCGCTGGCAGGTATCCTGAATGACTTTGCATATATATATATATATATATATCAGTGGCGGCCGGCCAATAGAGGGCCACGGGGCCTGGCCCCACCCACCTTGAGCCACCAAAAAAAAAAAAAAAAAAAAAAAAAAAAAAATTATAAAATTATTAATTATAAAAATTATAAAAATTATAAAAATTGTCAATATGTGTGTTTTTGACCTATGGAATATACCCGTAATATTTGTAAAATAGGATAACTGCGCCAAATATCTGCTTTCCTCCTTGAACTCTCTGCTAGTGCACCTCTCAGCTGCTCACATGCACTTTCTGGGGCCAAATGGATTTGGCCCCAGGAAGGCGGGTCTAATAAGCAGTACAGCCAATCACTGATTAAAGATATATGATTACAAGCATGAATGACATACAATTCATCCAATCAGCGCCGTAAAAAAGACTTCCGGGGGGGCCAAACTGATTTGGCCCATGGCGCACGTTCACGTTCACGTGTGTCTCTCTCTGTTCTCGTCAGGGCTCATGTCAGTTCTCGCGTGATCTTGACAATGGAACAGCCAAGCACTAGTAGCGCTACTCTTGCAAGACTCAACCCTAACTCGATCAAATCTCTCCTCCAAGACCCGTTTGAGAGAAGGACTTTGGCGGAGAAACTCCTGGTGAAACAACTGGGCCCAGATCAACCTCCTGGACTCAGCATAAAACAACAGACACATGCGGAGCTTCTGTAAAGACTGGTACGCGAGGAAGGCCTGGCTAGCTGGATGCAGTCAAGCTAATGCTGTATTTTGCTTCCCATGCGTGCTTTTTAAGTCGACAGGGTCAGATTCAGCATGGGCAGAGACGGGAGTAAGAGACATGAAACACTTGTCTGAAAAAATAAGAAAACACGAGAACACCAGGATGCACATAGATAACTCCGTGAAGCTAGCTATGCTAGGCAGAGTGAACATTGCAATGCAGCTGGACGAAGGACACAGGCTTGCGGTAAAGAAGCACAATGAGGAGGTGGATAAAAACCGGCACATTTTATCAAAAATAATTGATTGTGTCAAGTTTTGCGGGGCTTTTGAGTTAGCCTTGCGTGGGCATGACGAGACTGACTCCTCGGACAACCCCGGCGTGTTCAAGGGACTTGTGGACTTTGTAGCGTCCCTCGACAGTGTGCTGGAGGAGCACCTCGAGACAGCCAGCGTTTTCAAAGGCACGTTGAAGACGGTACAGAACGAGCTGCTGGACTGCATGCTGTCGGTTGTAAGGGATTACATTCTGGAGGAAGTCAAAAACGCGGATTTTATCGCCATTCAAGCGGACGAGACGACGGACATTTCCACCCACTGCCAGCTGGTGCTCGTGCTACGCTACATAGATGCTAGCGGTAATGTACAAGAGCGGTTCTTCGAGTACATCACCATCCAGAACGCGACCGCTGACACCATCGCTACAGCGCTTATGGAGAGGCTGAGCACCATACTCCCACCCGGACAAACAGACAAACTTATTGCCCAGGCGTACGACGGGGCTGCCGTCATGAGGGGAATTGAATTGTATGAATAAGATGTCCTTATGTCAGTGTTGGAATAAATGATAGAAATGTAACTGCAAAGTAGTAATGCGTTTTTGATACCTTTTTTTGCATTGAATCGTACTAGGATGTTTGTTGAAATTGATTGGCCCTACCCAAAAAAAAATCCACCAGCCGCCACTGATATATATATATATATATTGAGAGCTACAGAAAATGAGTTAGCATTTTAGCACTTTCGATTCCCTTGTCTGGATTCAATGTTTTTTCTGAATGGGTTTTTAGTTAGATGCCTGAAGTAAGGTCTATGGTTAACACAAGCTTAAGAGATTTTGACGTTTTGTTTTACGATATAAAATATGTCAGTAAATATCCCACTCGTGAATTTTGAAGCATTGTATCATAAAAAGGCAGTGGCTAACAAGTGGCTAAGTAAGGGATAATGTACAGCGAGCCGGACATTGTTGTGAAATAAACCCCAACAGGGCGATGCCACTGCCCGACGCGGAGCGGAGTACAATGCAATGGGGTTTATTTCACAAAAATGACATGCTTGCTGTACATTATCCCGCTTATTACACGGCTACTTACTTTAGAAATCAATAATTTGACACAAAAACGGTCCGCCAGAGTCCGAGATCAGAACTGCGCCCATAGCAACGGTCTGTTATTCATAGCAACGGTCTGTTATAAAGAAATAACAAACCGCAGAACGCTGTGATTGACCAATCAGAATCGACTATTCAACAAAGCCATGTAATAAATGAGACTACTAAACATCATCACACCGACTCGTCCGCCTTTACAGCCTCACTGTGTTTACTTGTGCTCATGCGACCGTGGTGTAGTTCGTTTATAGCCTATCGTTAGCTTTTTACTTCTGGCGATTGCATTCACAATTCAAAAATCATAGAAGTTGCGTTCATTTGTGAAGATTACCTTGCTGAACAAAACATGTAAGTATCATCAACATGTGTTTGCCACAGAGTTTATTTTGTGCAATTATCCAAAACCCAATGGAAAAATCTCATCGGCTTTTTGTCGAGGGAACCCAGGGAGATGCTAACTTCCTGGTTGGCCTACAAAAATACGTCATCCCTGAGGCACTCTATTACATTCTTTAAAACCAGGCAAGAGGATTGAAGAAAAGGAGCATCTTTTACAATATCAGAATTCACCCAAATCATCAACTTCAAGCAGTGAGCTTGTTATTGACGGCCGAGTGCCAGGCCTAATCATCTCCCTTTTAATGCTTGCTTAAAAATGCGAACCCTCATGTCAAAACCTGAGTACACATTAACTCTCCCCAAATCGTCTACTTACTAAACATGTCACTACTGAATTATACATCTGACTCTTTCCCCCTCTCTCATATTTACATGGTGTTTCGGCAGAATATGCGTAGCAGTTGTAAAGTATTTAATAAGTGTTTAAATATGTACAAGAGTCAAGATCTTAACCAGTGCGTGCGCTGTACAGTAGATGTTTACGCGATATCAAAAGACTCTGCTACGCCTATCAAAATGAGTAAGACATATGGATGGTTTGTTTTTCACTTGCCAAAATAGAAAAGGGAGTGTGTCCACTCGGGCCCCATCAGGTCAAATCATAAAGATCCATCACTGGCTCTGCACTCTGCTAAAACGCTAAGGAAACATATTGTAGATTTTAAGACCCTTTTTATTCAGCCAGACTGTGTACTAAAACTAATTGGATTTCTGTCAATGGAAAAAATATATCCCTGGGACAGCTTTGAACTCAATAGCTCTGACTATCCAACTGCACATGAGGGAGTGGGACCTTGCCACATGCCAAGCACCAGGGAGGAAAATTAAATCGGTGGTCAACATAAAATATTAAAATAGCATGGTATCGAATTTTTTGAAAAATGATGTCAGGGCGGCTCATTATGGCCAGCAAGGCAGTGAATTAAGCTATATTTAGTGGGTGATAATTGAAATCATAGCTGCAGTCATTACCACTGACAAGTTTCTAAATAATACCCAATAAATCCCCTCTTTTTAGCAAGGTCCCCGTGACAGCTGGCAGTGCTGAAAAATATAAAGTAGAGAAACAGAATCTCCTCTCCTTTCTTTCCTCTCTCCCTTCCTTCCTCCTCCCCTACCCCCAAAAAAACTGTTCTTTCTCTCTCTCTCTCTCTTAGAGCCAATAAAATGTCAGCTTTTATTCTCCTCCTCCAAAGTGTTGGCTAGATGTCAGCAGACCCTTCTAAAGCTCTGCCACTGCAAGCTGAAGGCCTGTAAATCTCCGTGTCAGTGGCACGCCATCCGTCTTGGGATATACAATAAAAAATGTGACGCAGTCATAAAAGGAATGGCATCGCTGCCCAGTATATATAATGTGAACAAAAGGAACATAAAGATGTTCCATTCCATTCAGAATCCGAAACCACAAGATGGCCTTATATTGAAGGAGAGAGGAGGATGTGTATCGCCCTAGAAGGTTGATGGCAGCTCCTGACAGTGATTAACAGATGGTTCCCCTGCCATCAGTGGACTTTTGTTGTGTTTTAACAGAGAGATAAAGATTTATACTATGTTATACTGGGGGTAAAGGAACCGTGCAGTCGACAGACTAGCTGCTTGACTGTGAAGCCAAAGCCTGATGTAGCTTTTTCCTCTGTGCCGTAGACGTCCATTGTTCAAAACCAAATCAAAAACACATCAATGAGCCACATTGTAGCAGTGGGTGACATGTTCCTCCATTATGATTAACATGAGTATGGTAGCTTATTCTGATCCAATCCCACCTACACTAGATCTCCAAATGTGTAACCATCCGCCGCTGAAAATATTCCCAAACAAATGCACAGTTTACTTCTGTTTTAGTACCATTTGCTTAAAACTACAGTGCCCAACTGCTTTAGGAAATCAGAGCATTTCTGAGAGATGAATCTATATTAAGGCTGAAACTAACAATTATTTTCATTGTTGATTAATCTGTCGATTATTTTCTCGAGTAATCGATTAGTTGTTTGGAAAAGGGTGAAAATGTTGATCAGTGTTTCCCAAAGCCCAAGATGACGTCCTCAAATGGCTTGCTTTGTCCACAACTTAAAGTTAAGTTAAGTAAATATCTACTAACACAGACCGAGAGAGTCTAGTTTATTTTTATTCTTGGTTGCTTGACACTCTCAACGGCTGTCTCTCGAGAGAATTGATGTTGCAAACATGTATACTTCTGCAATGCTGTGTGCAACATCAAGGATTGTTGCGCAGTGTCACTGGATAGTATGTTGTCATGGTAATTGTGCCACTTCCTTAAACAAGCCTGGCAGAAGAAGTAAGGAAATATTTTCACTTACATGACTTATCCAAGAGTGAAACCACGTGAATCTTGCAGAAATAAGCAGGCTGGAAGACCTTGCTTGTGCGATTACTCCACTTAGCCTACTGTTCATCTAGCTGTCTTTGTTCTTACTGTCACCGAGGTAAATAATGCTGGATGAGAGAGTGGGGTTGGTTTCCCATTAAAACCTATATAAATACTTTAATTTCCATTGAGAAGATGGGCATGGCTTAACCGAATGTCGATCTAATTCAGTCCATCCAGGATGTAGTTTAGTATACAGTATGTATTCAATCCATAGACTGTATATAAGAAGTGTATAGGAACAAATCAAAACATTAGATCTTAATAAATGCTTGGCCTTAGAGCATATTATGTACCACATCTAATGAGATCCATTAGGGAGGATAAAATATGCAGTTCATCTGCAAACATCTTCTAGCCTTCAGGCAATTTTTTATTAAAGCAAATTTAGCTTAAGAATGAAAATACACTGCTGAACATGGAAAACACAAAATCAAAACAATGGACATAATAAAGGCCACATTATTGGGGTTTTGGTTGCAATTTGTTGAATAGCTTTCGATCATATAATAGTTGTGCATTTTGCCAAAGAGAGAAAACAGATATTAACTGGCTTTTTCGTTACATTAGAAGATTGTTGTTTTAACTGAGGTTTTGTGTCAGATGCCTATAATGTAATCTTTTACAGATCTATCCAAAGACATTAAAATTGAGACTGTCCAAAGTAGAATCTCTAATGACTTGAGCCATCACGTACCACACATACGATTTTGATAAATAGAACAAATTACTCTTTACTTCTTGACTAAAGGACTCAGGCTCTCTGTTGGTACTGTTTTAACTGTCTTCAACAGCGAGAAAAGTGTTTCGCATAAAAGAAAATACTGATATAACCTCAAATTGGAGAGATGGAGGAAAGAGACAAGCTATTCATTAAGCATAACATCCTGAGCTCTATGTCATCCCATCACTTTCCCAGGAGTAGTACATCATTTAAGAAAACATCCTGGTGAAAATTAAAAAGATAGGTTCCCCCCCCCCCCCAATACCATAGAATGATGAAAAAAAAATCAATGTCCTTAATATGAATAACTTATTTCCTGCCAGACCTTGTCCCTCTCATCTCTCTGGTTTAAATCTCTGCATCTTCCTTAATTTATGAGACACAGATCAGGTTATCCCAGAATATCGGCCTAAACAGGCCTGATAGATCGGATATGGAATATATTTCCTCAGCAGCACAGAGTACACAACCACTATTACCAGACACACACTCTCTCTACGCTCCCAGTTAAGTGATTTGAGGACTTCATACTGCCAATGTTTCATCTCCTCTCCTCCTAACTGACACTTTATCTGCATACCGGCATCTCTGAAGATTGAACACTTAGGCAAGACAATGACAGGCTCTCTTGCCGTTGTCACTTCTCATTCTAGGACTGGTCTAATGCCGCTTACTGGGCTTCTGCCAATAACATACCCCCCCACCCCCTTCCCTCACCATCAAACAACCAGAGTCTACCTAGCTTGGATAGAAAAGGAGCACTTGATGTCTCTCATTTGTCAATTAGCAGGCCCCTTCCCGTGTTGACACACAGCGACTTGAAAGACAGAGCGGTGCCTGTGACGAATTAAGAGAGACAGATGAGTGAGGCATGAGCGGCGGAGTAATACTATAATGTTCTTTAGATATGAATATAAAACGACACAGCTGACAGGCCATACAAGGTTTTATTTCATTTCTCAGTGTACCAGGCCTCCCTACTTTGTCTTCTTTGTTCTCTTTTCATCAGACTACTTACATCTCATTTTGACAGCCGGGCGACATTTAGAGCACTTTCGCTTTAAAACGCGAGTTAGCATACTTGATTTGTCATTAAAATGCAAAACGCCTGCCATCACCAACATAGCCTGGGTGAGCACATACCACCTCAGACACAGGCACACACACACAGTACACACACATACACACACACACTGCACACACACATACACAGGTAGCTGAGGTTAATCTGCAATACAAACGTCCAATATGGATCCCTCTTTCTTAATGGCAGGCTTAATTTCAACTTAAAAGTCTAATGGCGGGAGTTCATCGCTACATTTAAGTATTAATGAATTAAAGTTCTATGTGGTCAGAAATTAAAAGATAGCTGCCTTGCTCCGATTTTCTATCAACTTTACCAAAACCTGACCATATCTGCAATAATAGAATGTATTTAAACGCACCACTTCTAACTGTAACTGCGAAGGTAAAAAGACAACATAACAGGAGGATGATACGCAAGCTAATTAAGGCTTACCATTAAAAGCATTATTCATGTTACCAACAAGATGTGTTAAGTTTGTCCAGCCTGACAGTAGACAAAATACAGGTCAACCACTGCAGGAGAATGCTACCAATGATGGAGGAGAGAGTCAAGTACCAGTGTTACAGGTTAAATGGTTTCCCTGTTAACTGGTGACTTTCCACTGAATGCATCCATGGCTGCTTGAAGTGATTGCAAGAAAATTTCAGAGCATACTCGTCTAATTTGTTTTGGAGTCTTAACCTTTAGTGAAACTGTGATACCAGTAAAAGTTATTCAATCAGATACGAGATTTGACACGATACTATTGTACAAAAAATTCTGATGAAATAACGAGGGCTGTCAATCGATTAAAATATTTGATTGTGATTAATTAAAAATAGATCACACATTTTTTATCTGTTCAAAATGCACCTTAAAGGGAGATTCGTCAAGTATTTAATACTCTTATCAACATGGAAGAGGGCAAATATGCTGCTTTAAGCAAATGTATGTATATATTTATTACTGGAAATCAATTAACAACACAAAACAATGACAAATATTGTCCAGAAACCCTCACAGGTTCTGCATTTAGCATAACAAATATGCTCAAATCATAACATGGCAAACTGAAGCCCAACAGGCAACAACAGCTGTCAGTGTGTCAGTGTGCTGACTTGACTATGATTTGCCCAAAACTGCATGTGATTATCATAAAGTGGGCAAGTCTGTAAAGGGGAGACTCGTGGGTACCCATAGAACCCATTTTCATTCACATTATCTTGAGGTCAGAGGTCAAGGGACACCTTTGAAAATCGCCATGCCAGTTTTTCCTCGCCAAAATTTAGCACAAGTTTGAAGCATTATTCAGCCTCCAAGTTTGATATCAACTCTAGCTTTAAAACAGAGCCCACCACACCCTAAAAATCGCAAGTTGCGTTAAAGAAATTACTATCGTTAACACGTTATTATCGTGTTAACTTCAACAGCCCTAGAAATCCAGTTCACCACCAAACTCCTGCTCATCTTAGGTGTGCATATGTGTGAGCATACAGTGAATATACAGTGCAGGTCATACGGTCTTAACACATGCTAAAGATCAAGTTGGTCTTATAAGACTTTTCACGTTTATGTCTCCAATATTTTACCACAGTGAACAGAATATTAGAAATTCCTTAAAATAACACTAACACAAACTACAGCCGCCAAAATGATAAGAGAGTTAAATCAACACTTCTCTTACACAAAACAACAAAAACTGAACATGCTAAAGGTGGGTAAAATTATTGCAAGGCTGTTGTATCGTAATAGTTTGTACAGATAGTCCCATTTTGGTGTGCATTTTAAGCACTACACTTTAATAAAGTTCTGCTGTTGATAGCATTTGTTTAACAGATGAGATCAACTGGAATGACCAACATCATGATCAACTTTAGCAAATATTTGACAGTTGTTTCTAACATTTTACATTCAATTCAACATTATATGTGCAGTAATCGGTATCGCATGTGTTGAGAGGACAAGTGATAGGCATATCTAACTAGCTAAAACAGATCTAAGTAAAAATAGAGGAGGCTTCGCTTTCAGGTTAGGTTTAAGGTTTCATAAAAGCTGCCATTGCACAAATGTGATTTGTTTATCAAGATGCCGTGTCAGATGTGAGAAGAAAGGTCTTCCAACTGCTCTAATAACATTAGAATTCATCCTGTGACTCACAGACATGTGTCCTGCTCAAACCTCATGTGTCCAGGGCGGTAACACTGCCATGTAACAGATGCAAGCACCCAGAATGCACCCCAGTCACAGAGAGGAATCGTGTCAAGACAGCACATGCCCACTCAGTGCATTGTGTACACACCTGACCTGGAACAAAGTGGACGACACAACACTATCCGAGCCCGTCCCGAGACAGAAATCTCACTGTGAGCCACACTTCTCAACACATTGATGAGACAGGCTGACACCGCGGCACACAGAGGGAGAGGTGTGGGTGTGACAGCCCGCTACCATAATTTCACCCTGCCATTACCTGCCCAGCCACTCACAGTTATGCTCACGGAGACAGATGCGCAAACACTGCATGCAAGCAAACATGCACAAGCATACACACAAACATAAACATGTCTGCAACACACACACAAAAAAAACAAAAACACACAGAACTCAGTTAAAGGTGATGCCAGTACATTTCTTCTCATTGTGACTCATTGTCAGGTTGCCGGATGAGTGTTGTCAATTGAGCTGACAGAAATAAGCATATTAGCTACAACGAACTCTGGCAATGTCTCTCTCTCGATTTGAGTCAAGCAGCGTGAAGAAGTGCATGATGCTGAAGGCAGTCCACCGAGTCTCAATAACATGTGCATCTGTTTGCACCTGGCTTGCTTGAGCTGACACTGAAAAGAGGTCATGGTGTCAATACACAAATGTCTCTACTATCTGACACGGAGCTAGGAGCTAATGTTGAAGCTAGGAGATAAATAATTATACAATATTGTGATATAAGGCTCAAATCAAGCATCTGATTGGTTTATAGCTGTGATGTAATACCCACATACCAATGCTATTTCGTCTAAGGCCCCGATCACACGGAGACGCATCACTAGAAACACGTTGCACACAAAACCATTGTTTTCCTATAGTACAGCACACCTGCCGTGCCTCCTGCGTTTTTTAAACTTGCTTATAAGTTAAAATATTCTCAACTTTTCAGCACCAGGCGCAGCATTGCATCACTCGTAAATGTCACACTTGGACCAGGCAACCAATCAAACCAAGCAAGAGGCAGACTTCACTACTTTACCACTTCCTTCCTCCGGTACCGGTAGCTAGCTAGCTAGTTGTTAGAGTGTGAGAATAAAAAAAACAACTAATTATTTACAATTAACTTTTTAAGTATCATCTTGCAGGAAATCCCACCAGTTAGAAAATCAATCCAAGAAACAATATGTCTGAAAATGTTGTGCCAAATAAATGTTTTGAAGCGGAGTTGATTTGTGCCCATTTTCTTGAGTGATCGTAAATACTTGGTGACAGAATAGTGTCTGGTATTTTGTCAGGACAGGTCCAACTGCACACTCTACAAGTACCAAGTAACCTTTTTATATCAAGATATTGTGTCAAAAATAGTGGAATTTGATTTTATCCTTACCACCAAACTCAAAGAGCTACACACAAGTACAGCGGCACAAAGAGTTCAGGGGCTACTTTTTTCAGGAAAAGTTTTTCACTATAAAGCTGTGAGTCAGGGGCCTCTGTCTATTTGGTGCATTCTTATGTGGATCAAAACTACTGAGGGGGTGGCTATGCCTTAGTTAGCATATCGATTTATCACATGTTGAGCTGCTTATTGAATTTCACAGCTCCACCCACCCACGACCTCCCAATGTTGTCATGTGAGCTCATACTGACACTGATTGCAACAGAGAACGGATTTAAGAGAGAATAGTGGATGCATAGGTCTGTAATGTGAGTGTGTGTCTGGTGGAAAGACTTGCATAACCACCCTAGCAGCTCAGTAATGTATACTTTATATGGAGAGAGATACAGCGTTCACGCTGTGCTTACGATGGGAGTTAAAGTTTATGTTAGCTCGCTATACAGGTTTGCAATGTGAGCCGTTTAAACACAGTATCTATAAGAGAAAAAGATGAAGCACTATGTAACAGATCATTTTGCCCACTAGCAAACCATCAATCAATAGTCCGTTGATATGAGCCCCAAATGGGTCGAGCACCACCTCATTGCTCCTGCACCGCTTCTCTGCCCATACCACCCTTTGAAGTTTGGTAATGATATCTGACATGTGAGATTAGCCAAACTGAAAATTAATAATGAATTAGTAATATCTGAGTCATAAATATTTGATTCTAAACATCAAGTCCTTAATGTGACGGGTTCAAAGGCGAGGAACATAATGCCAGCCTTGATCTCCCTGAAAGAAACACACATAAGAGTTGTTTCAGTCGGATTTCATAAAGCTGCTTGCAAGACACAACATGACTTCCTCTGAGGTAACGCCAAGACGTCTACCAGTTGACTATCCAAGTACCATGCACACAGCAGTCATGATCTGATGAGACAATCATTCTGTGTAAAAACATTACTCAAAAGTTTACCAGTTACTGTAAGTTAACAATAACATAAACATCTTGCTTACCGTTAGCTGTTTGATAACACTAGCATGGAAAAGCTACTGATCGCCCACTCTGACATTAACTGAATGTGGGTGCTGAAAGTGGCTGATTACATTTGAAACCAATTTTCACCTGCTGAGCATCAAGTGAAAAATATTTCTGAACACCTGAATCTGTGACAGGTGCATTTGAGGGCAGCATGATGAGTAATAAAAGTGAAAACTCATTCACACCATCTCTCTTAAATGTAATTATAACACTGTCAGTCTGCACGACTTTCATCAGGTATGTGAACAAGCAGCATCACAACAGTACTTTATAGACATAGATGCAGAGTAACCATTGACCACATTTTGGTTTTCATAGCTAACGGTGCTAACAGCCCTAACAGTAAAAACAAAGGCCGCACTGCTGACAGAGCTAACAGTGTTAACCTGGGGGGGAGGGGGTGGAGTTGGTCAGTGCAGCGTTATCAGCTTTAACCGCCGTATGAACACAGTGCAGAGCGGCGGCCGTTAGCTAGCCAGTGGGGCACACTCACATGCACGAACATGCACTAAAAGTACAAACGTCCGGCCCGACAATGTCAACAAAGTGCGGAGAAATTCGAATCACAACACACACAGAGGGAGAGACTTCATTCTCTGCTCAGGTAGACATTACTCCTCTATATCTTTACATAGCACATAGTTGTTTGCTGCTATATTGATGCTCTGGATATCGTAGAGAGAACATTCAAAAACAACGTTTTTTACAACCTGTTTTGTGAGATCGTGAACAAGGTGACACTGCTAGACACAGCATACAACCAAGATTATTTTTTTTTTTTGACCAAATTATCTAAACAACATAAAAGATGGAAAAAGTAAAAATCAAAAATGATTTCTCGAAAATGCCATTGCAATTGTTCTTTTCACTCTGTGTATTCAGGTTCAACTAAACAAGGGCAACCCTCAAACTCAACAATCCTTGTAATAGTCTGAATAATCACTCACTGTAGCACATTTAGCCCCTACATGCAAAACTGCGTGCACACATGAATACAATAAATATTAGGTCAGTAGGTCTCGGGTCGTATGTTTCCTGAGACTGATGTTTTTTTTCAGCATCTGTTTCACAGTCACATAGCTACACACATTCACAGTGCCTTGCTCAAAGGCACTTCAACAGTAGGTTCATTCATTCATTTATCCATTGATCCCAAACAGATTTTTACAGCTGGTCTGAACACTGTGTAAACGAAGGATTTTGCAACACGACACAATGTAAATCAGTTAAATTGAGGACTCCGTATTTCCAGCACTGCCTCAAGACAAAAAATAAAATTCAACAAAAAAAAAAGTGCCTCTATTGAGACGGCTTCATGGCCTGACAGTTATGAAAAGGGTTCAGAAACAAAAGCACCTTATAACCATCATCTCCTGTCTTTTACTTGCCAGATCAACTGTGCTAGTCCTGCTGTTGAAATGGCAGCCCCCTCTGAAGCAGCTGCCATGACGTGCTCCTTCATGTCCTGACAGAGGAATCTTTTCTTCTATTTGCCCCCAAATTAGCATGTCACATTTATCGATCCCGCCTTTTATCCCGCCCCAGTGAGCCACAAGCCCAGGTCTCACGTTCACATTCAGCTCTTTGATGTCATGATGACACTCTGACCGCCTATAGACCGAGGGCACACATTCAATAGCACCTGATGTAAAAATGCTTGTCTCCCAGTAACAGACTGAGAGAGAGAGAGAGAGAGAAAGAGAGAGAGAGAGAGAGAGAGAGAGAGAGAGAGAGAGAGAGAGAGAGAGAGAGAGAGAGAGGGACAGAGACAGACACCATAAGCATCCAAGTGATTATGTTTGTTGCATTTGCATCTGTGATCTACCTGAGCTGATTGAAGCTTAGATCCAGCCTTCTTGCAAGCTGGCCATAGGTGTCTCCAAGGAAGTCTGGGATGTTCTTGCAGTCATGTCCGATGTAGGAAATCTTTAAGAATACAGAAAAATAAAATTAAATAATTTCCATATATTCTGGGACTCTCCCAAACTGAGTTTATACTGGAAAGGCATTAATAAAACATGAAGCACTGTAATTAAGACTCAAATACCCCTGAACTTGGGAGACTCTTTATCTGGACCACATTTTGTTTTTGAAACAGGTGACTAAATCCACTACCACCTACACTGGATGATTGGTATGGAATCATTTTTGAAAAGTTGACGTAATCTTTGAGGATCCAAAAAGGCAAATTTTACCAGATTTGGAATAAATAGATCGAATTTATAACCCCTATACGAACAGACTTTGTATGACTCTGCTAATGTTTTTTATTTCCTTCCCTCTTCTTGCTGAGAATACTGAAAAAGAAATGTAAGCTCCCTTGGTTCTAATGTATATAGTTACATCTTTAATAGAGTGTAGGATGGGCATATATAAGAAAGTTGAACGTAACTGCTGACAGTTTGATCTCCAGAGGACTTAGAGTTATGACCTACAAGTTCTGCGGCATGCACATGCCTTATTTTGTGCATTTGCATATAATGTACATGTATATAAAAACTGGAAAAGGGTGTTAGGTACAAATATATGTAAGGTTTTGTATACACTGTGATATTGCCTTTTCCAAATTAAAAACAGAGAGATATACAGTATGTCAGATAATACAATAGCCCCCCTGACATAGCAAAATAATATTGTTTCAGGATACCACATCTTTAAAACAATAATGATTGAGGAACATCATTTTATTGTGTTGTGGTTGATATAGGCTGCTATAATACAGCAGTTAACCCCACAGTTAGTACTGTGTTCAACTGTGTTAATCACGTCAACTGTGTTACATGTGGTTTTTGAGTCATAAATCTTTTAAATGTTGGCTAAACTGTAAAAAGATGGTCTTACATAAGGATGGTGAATAACTCTTAATTCAGAGTAATGTGGATTAATGTTTAAAAAATATCCATCCTTCCTGAGAGCATCCCATAAAATGTCCATTATGAAGCTCAAAATTCATATTTTCAAATCAGTTACACAGACAACCTTAAAACCTCTGGTGAATAGACTCAAAAACTTTCAAACAAATGTGTTATCAAATGTGTAGTACCTTGTTCGTGTTTTATATGACATAACATTTGTCTGTAACACAGTTGACAACATAATGAATCAAATGTTTATTTTCATTAAAATATTTAAAAAGTCATTAGAGCTTGAGCTTGGCAATTTATGAATTCAGCACATTTAGGGGGTATATTATGGTAACAACTAAATAATTTATCAAAAAAGAAAACTGATTTCTTCACTTTTTGGTTGACATTAAATGTACCCCTAATTATAGAATGACTCAATATGTAAGTGTAGAAGCTTGCACCAGAAGTCTTTTCATTTTGCAAAGATGTAATCATTTTCTATATGCTCTCCAATGATTATTGTGCACACTGCATATTACTTCAACAGTTAAAAACACACTACCCTGCTCTATATGTGCACTTTATGACATAATATTGCTGCAGCTTGGGAGTCTCTCCAGTGAAGCTGTATAGGAGGAACTGCAAAACCAAAAGTCACGACTGTAACGTTGGCTACAGTGTGTCACATGACACTGATGTCGGAGAAATAAACACAACCCACTGGTAAACAGTCACTGATAACGTAACGCCTAAATATGCAGTAAAAATGCAAAGCAAAGAGCTGAGCAAAGTCCGACAGAAACACTTTCCAAAACTTACTTGAGTCCCATTCAAAGCGACCAGCGACTCGTTATGTGCCATAACTTTCTTTCTCCAGAGGATGACAGCTCAGCTGATTTTAAGATAAAGCTATCTGAGTTGAGATCCCAAAGTCCTGCTCGCGTAAAGAAAAACCCGCTGTTATCGACATTAAAAGGTGGTGTTTGTGGTTGTAGCTCTGCTATACTTTGGAGATCTAGACGCGCTGCTTTCTATTCACTTCACTACAGTTTCCGCGTGCCGCTCTGATCAGCTGACCTGCTGTTGTGAGGAAGCACGCGGACGCAGAGATTGTTACGGATGGTGCTGCTGACTGTCTGCTGATGAAAGGATCAGTATAACATTTACCCCTTACATCATGTTCTTCGAATACATTCATGCCTTACCTGTATGAAAACATTTCACATTTTAAAGGAAGCAATTAATTTAACAGTGTATAGCCACCAGCACATGTTGAAAAGCACCAGTAACACACCTGTTTGACTATACCAGGGGTCAGCAACCTTTACTATCAAAAGAGCCATTTTAGGCAAAGAAAAAAAAAAATCTGTCTATAGTATATATGTCTAATGCATACTACGGAGTTTTAGGGCCACATTGAGAGATAAAACATCTGAGATTTACAGAATAAAGTCATAATATCACAAGAATAAAGTCAGAACTTTACAAGAAAAAAAGAAAATAACACGTAAAATCACTACTTTATAATATTATGACTTTATTCTCTTTATTTCTTGCCTCAATGTGGCCCTAGACCTACAACAATGATAAAAATGAAAATCCACAGGGAGCCACTGGAGAGGAGCTAAAGAGCCTCATGTGGCTCTGGAACCGCAGGTTGCTAAGAGACCCCTGGACCAGGCTATAGTAGGCTACCAGCTCATAAGATAATTCAGGAGTCCATTAAACTGTTATCCCAATGTTAGCTTAAGAAGCTAACGTGTTAGCTCGGTTAATGCGCAGCTGTTTATTGGGGATTTACCTGAGAGGTATAACTTGACAAACTCATCTGTTAATCCCCATTTTTGAAGGAATTTGTGTTGTAAGCCTAAATATATTACTTGGAAATACTTACAATAAAGCATAAGTCTCCCTTTCCTCTGGCTGGTCCCGGTAACATTAGGCCTAGCTAGCTATAACATTGTAGAACGTTAGAGCGCCTTGATATGATGAGCTCAGTGCTGCCACCTGTGCCTGTCTGTGGTTTGTTCAGAGGGTCGGTTCACTTTCTAAAATTACACAAAATTAATTTCTCACTTACCCTGGTGGTAGCTATAGCAATGAAGATAGTTTTGGCCATATTTGCACAGGTTTTGAGATAGCCTGTCCGTCCCTCCGTCTCTTTCTGCAATTTTTGAGTGACCTTGCTGTGAACACTTTTTACTGGAACTACTTTCTAACCTTGCACGTTACCAAAGAAATAGTTCCTATGAAAACTGTTGACAATATGGTCTGTGGGTTATTCAATGTAAATGGGGCGTTTTTTCAAAAAAAAAAAAAAAAAAGATATGAGCCAGTCTGAAAGGAGTTGTAGGCTTCCTTAGTCAGGTGTTTAACACTTTAATCAGTGAAATAATAATATTCCGCTTCACAGTGATGGACAAACATGAAAAAAAATAGCAGCAGTTACAGTCAGAGCAATTAGTATGTTGTTAGCGAAAGACCATTTAAGAATAATAAAATAACAATAAAATAAAAAAATTTACTGCCTCATGGTTGTATACTTTCGCCAACCAGTAAAGTTACAGTTTACATCCATGTCTGTCCAAAATGTCATCACTTCATCATTTTATCCTATTAGACACGTGTGTGAAATTGTCATAATAAGCCTATTAATTCTTGAGTTATGGCCCACAACGTGTTTTGTGAGGTCACAGTGACGTTGACCTTTGACCTTCAAAATATAATGAGTTATACTTGAATCCAAGTGGATATTTGTGCCAAATTTGAAGAAATTCTCTCACGGTTCTCTCTAGGTTCCTGATATATCGTGAGATTATTAGGAACGAGAATGGGACGGACAAACTGAAAACATAATGCGTCCGGCCACGGCTGATGCCAGCATGTAAGCATAAAATTTGCCGATAAATTCGAATAAATATATTTCTACTGTCCTAAACTAAGGATTTAAGTACTTTGGTTTGATATCTGCAGACTATTCTATTTTGAGGTTGAAGCTCTGTTCAGACTTCAGGGTTACACTGTAATTAATATATGCCATATGTGATGTGGGATATGTGGTATCTTTCTTATTAGTTCTAAGACTAAACATAAAACCAAAGGATTTTGACATTATGTTTGTGATTGCTTTTGGCCCAAACCACATCACAAAACCACAATAGTTTTGGTTTTAATGTTACAATACAACGGTCTTACAAAACAGTATGTCTTCTGCAATGCAGTCAAATGTGGCAGCAGGAGTAAAACCCCTATTGTATTCAGTGATTGATTACAAACCTATGCTCCTGTCCACCCATCTTAGTTTGGGAGTATAATATTCAAGCTTTAATTGTCCCAAAGAGGTTATTTAAATGAAATGCAAAATTAAATGGCAGTTATGGACAGAAACAAACATAGGGACACAAACTGCCTCTTTACATGCTGGAAGAAATTTGCAGGAGTGATATGGGCCTTACTCTTGACTTGGCTACTCCTCAGCACAATAATGATGGTTTTATGTCCTTATACTGCATGGGCAACAGGTAGGTTTCACTTAATAGTAAAGTATAGTCCATAGGCTGATGGATACCTTGAATACTGCAGGTGAAACCTTTTATATACTAGTACTATTGACCTCTTGATACTAATATTAATATGCGTATGTTTTTCATAATGAACCATGAATAAACCCTGAACCCGAGCACATTTTTGTTTGTGGCATTGCTGGCTTGTAAAATAAGCTGATTGTACAACAGTGCAACGGTGTACTCTAAAATGATGATCACTCCTCAAATGCTGTAAAGGGCTTGTGCTTGTATCTTGGTCAAATTCTAACATTAAATTTATAGTCAGGGTTAGTATACACTGGGTTTTATGAGCATTCTTGTCTTGAATGTTAATTATGTGTATCTGTATGTAAAAAGATCTGATCCTAAATGACCCAAGTTCACATTGACTATGCATCTCTATCTTTCTGAAAGATAACTGGATGAAGCTATATGGGCACAATTGCTTATGGATGTAAGAGCAATGGTGAAATATTATCACATCTATTACTATATCTTTATATTCATATTTTGACCTTGCTGCCACAGAATATCCAACAGATCGTCATATATGAAGGCTTTGAATGTGAAAAGTCTGCAATTTGACCTGAAGGTCAAAGAACAGGCGGTGGTAGCAGTATTGTTTTATTAACGAGGACCTATTATGCTTTTTTTTTTAGGTACATACTTGTATTTTGAGTTTCTACTAGAACATGTTTGCATGTTTACATTGTGATTGGTCAAACGAAACAAACTTTTTGGACTCCGCTCCAGCTCCATTCTGACTAGCTTTGTTTGAGGGCGTGCCAAACTAGGCGTTATGCAAATGTGTTACTTGGTGACATCACCACGTTGCGGAAGAAATGGCAGGACTTCAAGCAATGTGTTTCAGGAGCAGTGTTTCTGTGGGGGAGAGTAACTCCTTTCGGCGTGGACTTTGGGCTTTGCAACTTTGCAGACCTTTTACATGCACAAAAAACTATATAACACTAAAGGAAAGGGAAAAAGCACAAAAGCATAATAAGCCCGTTAAAACATTTGAAATAAAACAACATTTTATTTCAGATAAAATATGAAAAATAAACGTACTTGCTTTGTGCCATTTTCCGTCTACACACTAACTTACTAACAATTTTATGTTTTAACACAAGTTAAAGATTTATTTTACAAGGAATGTGAATGTAAACAAACCTTTACAGCTTCATATCAAGCATATGACTCATTTTTATGATACACTTTCACAATTTAGAGTATAGCTTTGCAGGTCAACTCCACAATAAGAGGACTTTGTAATACAATAATGCTTAAACTCTTACAATAGTGTGGTCTCGTGGTACGTCTGATTTTTTTTTATGTTTGCTTGCTTGATTCTCACTCAAGTTTAATAGCCCACCTATAAACTTTAATTTTATTTTTATTATTGAAAGATAGTGGATTGGCAATTACTTCCCCCCACCTGCAATAAAAGATGATGTAATCCTGTTTACTGATATGAAATGATGACATAATAATTATTATGTGTTAAGACCGTATGACCTGCACTGTATATTCACTGTATGCTCACTCATATGCACACTAAGATGAGCAGGAGTTTGGTGGTGAACTGGATTAGTTATTTCTAGGGCTGTTGAAGTTAACACGATAATAACGATAGTAATTTCTTTAACGCAACTTGCGATTTTTAGGGTGTAGTGGGCTCTGTTTAAAAGCTTGACTTGATATCAAACTTGGAGGCTGAATAATGCTCCAAACTTGTGCTAAATTTTGGCGAGGAAAAACTGGCATGGCCATTTTCAAAGGGGTCCCTTGACCTCTGACCTCAAGATATGTGAATAAAAATGGGTTCTATGGGTACCCACGAGTCTCCCCTTTACAGACATGCCCACTTCATGATAATCACATGCAGTTTGGGGCAAGTCATAGTCAAGTCAGCACACTGACACACTGACAGCTGTTGTTGCCTTTTGGGCTGCAGTTTGCCATGTTTTGATTTGAGTATATTTGTTATGCGAAATGCAGTACCTGTGAGGGTTTCTGGACAATATTTGTCATTGTTTTGTGTTGTTAATTCATTTCCAATAATAAATATATGCATACATTTGCTTAAAGCAGCATATTTGCCCTCTCCCATGTTGATAAGAGTATTAAATACTTATTCCCCTTAAGGTATTTGTATCAAGAAAGACTCATGTGTGTATCGTGTCTTATGGTGACGAAACCCACCAAAACAACTAGCATACTGCCTTGGTGTGATGACGTGGATGTGGATGAATAGATTTTATGTTTACAAGATGAAAAATGAAAACATATTATTTTTTTTTTAAAACTAAGGTTTAGACTTTAATGTGGCACTGTGAACCTGCAGACATTGCAGCCAAACACTAAAGCAGCTTATACCTCTCTGCTATGTTGATCCTTCTCCATGTTGAAGCTGTGCTGAGTGCTGTAGCGCTTTAATGAAGTATGGTGACAAACCTGCGTATTTTGGGGGTGCACAGTGGCACTTGGTTGAGGGGACAGAAACAAACATAGGGACACAAAATGCCTCTTCACATGGTGGAAGAAATTTGCAGGAGTGATATGGGCCTTACCCTTGGCTTGGCTACTCCTCAGCACAATAATGATGGTTTTATGTCCCTATAGTGCATGGGCAACAGGTAGGTTTCACTTAATAGTAAAGTATAGTCCATAGGCTGATGGATACCTTGACTACTGCATGTAAACCTTTTATATGTGTATGTTTTAATGAACAATGAATAAACCCTGAACCCAAGCACATTTTTGTTTGTGGCATTGCTGGCTTGTAAAATAAGCTAATTGTACAACAGTGGTACTCTAAAATGATGATCACTCCTCAATTGCTGGAAAGGGCTTGTGCTTGTATCTTGGTCAAATTCTAACATTAAATGTATAGTCAAATGTATAGTCACGGAGAGAATCAGAAAGTTTGGGAACACCATGTTGTTCCTGTGCTTTCAGCTGCATGTTGTGACGTCACGCGGGACCTCCCATACAAGGCTCCCTTTCCCCCTCGCTGCTGCCCGGAGAGAGGCAGCGGAAAGGCGGCATGGCTTCAGTCTCCACTTCGCCCTGTGTGCGGTGCTTCAACATTTTACAGGCTGCATGTGTTGTTTGTGTGTAAGGCAAAACCGTTTCGTTTAGACACAAGGACTACGTCTTAGTGTTATTTTTTTTTTTATCCTTTTTACCTCTCTGACGTTTTTACATCGGAGCTTAGTAGGAAATGATTCCAGGTAATGTCGTGTCACGGACTTTCCTGTAAATCCTCCTTGGAGTTTTTAGAAACAGCTTTTTCTACTTTCATGCATGCGCTTTAATGGTTTTAATACTCTCTTGAACAGCCTGTATCCTATTTGATCTGTTGCTGATATTTGGAGGTTTATGCGTCTCTTTAAAAAAAAAAAGATGGAATATCACCACAAAGTAATTAATAGAGAGAAAATGGACTGAGATAAAAATAATAATAACTTTATGTTTTGAGCTCCAAAACAGTCATGTAAAAAAAGTAGGTTTACTTTTTTAAATTATAAATATAGGTGAGATTTGAAGGTGCAATTATAGGAAAATTGTTTAATTGCGTAATTTCTGTTTGTATGTGTCTATACATATATATCTATATGAATAAATCAACATTGAAATGTGTGCTTTTCATAGCTTCATAGCAATAATTCGGCCCAGCTTTACAGTAAACATGCAAGTCCAACATATTCCCCCCTCACGAGATGTAAATAGTTGTATTTGCATGCGGAGAGTGATTCATAAACATGTCAGTGTTATGAAATATATGGGGGGATATTAAAACTTTCTATTTAAATATCATGAATTATGGTCGCAAAAATGTGTTCCCATTTAAGGGGAATGCCGAGTATTTTGGTGTCTGGGTGCAGAAGCCCATTCGTCATACGGACAATAAAGAGGGTTTTCGCCTGACAGAGGAAATTTATGGTTGCCCTTCTTTGCCCTAATAACTCACATATTGTGTCACGGACTGACAGCCCTTGCAGAAAACAGCAAGCCTGTTATCAATCACACATCTTTGCATATTGTGAAACGTCCCCCCCCCCCCCTCTTCTTCTTCTTCTTTTCTGCCAGACAAAAACACTGAAAACATTTGAAGGAATAGAGCTGAGCACATTTTAGACTTTTGTTCTTATACAAACTCTTACATTAAAAATGACTTATTTTGGAGCTGCTGTTTATTTATATTACACATGATGTCAAAATTATGACTCATAGAGAAGTAAATTATTGCTTGTTTTTTATTTATTCATATAGTTTACAAAGCCATGGGCCTATAAACTGTAGCCACTCTTCTGAAAAAGACAGTCTTTCTAAATTGTATCATGTGGAGACAATATTTATTTTATATTATTTTATTCGCTGTATACCTTTCATTCTAAATTGCATTTGTGCACATTATAAACTAAAATATGTTTTATTTATATTGGGTGTTTTTTTTGTTTTCCACCAAAAAAATATATCTAAACTTGCCCCTTTTGACTGTCCACTCCAGGTTTTCTTGCTCTCCAAGTTGACCTGTCAAGCAGATTACCCCAGAAGAGATTAATGGCAGAGGCGGGTTGCAATAATAATCGTTTTGTTTGATGTGACAACTTTGATAGGCGTTGATTTACTTACAAACTGATAGGCTTTTAATTGAGCGCCTCCATCTCCGATTGAGATGAAAGCAAAACCGCATTGAAAAGCTGCCCGATTGCCCCGCAGCCTCAATACTGATTAGCCATCTCAGCGGTGAATAGTTCAAGGCATTTTAAACTTCTTTTCTCAGCGGCCTGACAGACCATTTCTCTTTTTCTTTTCTTTTCTTTTCTTTCTCTCCCCGTCCGCTTCTTCTTCTTCTCTCCCTCTTTAAAAGGAAATAAATCATTTCCCATTGTATGTAAATAAAATCGAGCTGACATCAATATAAAATGTCTGGATTTTCTTTTTTTTGTTCCCCCAGTCTTTGTTATTCTTGTTGCAGATGACAGTGTGTGCCCGAGGCAGATGACAGGTTTTAACAGCAACAATAGCAGATGATGCGTTTAAGCCCCAAAAATGGACAGGGTTGTGTTTTTTTGAGAGACCGTGATGTTAGAATAACCCGGGTTAGAATAATATTGAATGAATGTTTACTCTTGCATATTAAGTTATTTCGGCTACATTAAATAATGAATATGTAAATGATTAATTAGTCCATTTTATTTTTCTATTTTATTCATAATGGGATTTTTTTTAAATGTTTTTTTTTCTATTTGTCAAAATTACCCTAAGGCTTCTTGTTAACACCATAATCGGCCGATAATATAAAAAAAAAAGCACTTTAGCACCTTAAAGCCCTCACAGCACATATATTTGAGCTGTCTGCAAGTTATTAACGTTTCATCATGTGTGCCACCTCAGAGGTGTTTGATGAAGAACTCCAAAAGTTACAGACTTTGCTGAACAGGTTAACAGAGGAAAAAAAATATGTATTTTAGTCCTCAACTTTTGCTTCTCATTGTCTGGACTAGTGAGGTCTGCTATTGTCCATGCATCTAAAAAAAATTAAATCTTAACTCGAGAATCGATTTATTTCCTCTGAAAACTTGGTGTCTCCTCCAGAATGTCTCTCTCTCTCTCTTTTTCTCTCTCTCTCTCCCCATTTGTTCTTTTCCCCGCAGTCACACTGGCATGTAATCAGCCACAATAGCTGACATAAATCAAGCGGCGGATTGACAGCGTCTGACAAATAACTGATTGATTGCGGTGGAGCAGAATTGACACTTGACGGAGGGGTGGAGATAGAAATAGAAGGGCGGTGTATATTATACTGAAAACATGTGACATTCACATCCCTCCATCACTACATTGGTCTATTCCTGTCAACGCTTGTCTGTTTAGGGAATTCAAGCTGAAATGGTTGGTTTTATGGTTGCCAGTGTGAGGAAAAAAAAAGTCCCAGTGGGTGGATGTGTTGCAAACTGTGCGCGTCTCTCGAGGTGACAGACAGTTAGAGTTGGAGATAAAATAGCCCTATTTGTTAAGTTAATGACAGATTTCTGACAACACATTTCACCTTTTTAACTTCACGAATGAGTATTATCTTTTGTAGCTATTAATTTTAACTTTATGATCCATTTATTTGTCTACTTTTTGATTTGAATGTTTTTATGTTTGCTTTTAATGTTTGCTTTTATTGCCAAGAGCTGCTAAACTGTTTTTCGTTGTTTTCAATGACAATGACAATGACAATAAAGTCTCTATTCTATTCTATTCTATTCTATTAGTAGCCTAACATAATGACATTGGAGCAGTGAAAAAGGTCGGTACTAAAAATGTGCCACAGTAATTAGAAATAGATCATGCCATCATAACTTGCATTTCTTTATTAGACTTAAAAAATAATGTGTTAGTAATAAAAACAAGTCAACCCAGCAAATAAGGTGAATAAACAGTGATTTAACGTCCATACTAAAAAAAACAAAAAACTCAATTACATCTTTCATATCATACCAAATAATCATATGAGCCTATATGAAAAAAAAATGAAAGTGTCTGTTTTATAATTTTAATACTCATCTATTATATTCTCACTCATGGTGTGCATTGAACTCGTATAGCACCAACATGTAAAAAAAGGGTGATATTACATCTTTCATATTAGACGAAAATGATCATATGAGCCTATAATGAAAACAATTAAAGTGTCTGTTTTATAATTTTAACAGTCATCTATTATATTCCCACTCATGGTGTGCATAGAACACATATAGCACCAACATTTAAAAACGGTGTAAGCGTTCCCAGAAAGCAACAATATTGCCTCCTATCTCCTCCCTCGAGCTGTCGAAATGGAGGCGCTTACAAAGAGGAGAACGTCACATCCCCTTGACCCTCCAATCACCTCAGGGTCCCATTTGATTGGAAGGCGGCAAAGGCTTTAATCTCGGACTAATTCAGCTGCTTTTGAAGTGAAAATTTCTACCAGTTCGTACTTCGGGAGTACAGAGCGAGGACCTGCACACACAGAGACACAGAGACGCACAGACTGACGCACTGAAGGCGCAGCGCTCATGGTGCCAGACACAGCCACGGATCTGCGATAACCTCGCACGGTCGCTCTCTTCTTCTTCTTCTTCTTCTTCCACACAGCTGCCGCGCCTTGCTCCCTTTATTCTACCAGGATTATACTTATTATTGAAGCGTTTTTTACCATTCTTTTTTTTTTTCCTTGCTGTTTTTTTTCTTCATGAATCTAACGCCGCCGTTTCATTTCCTGACTGAATTGGGACATGATCACGTCGCCCTCGGCGTCTGTCCTCAAACATAGTGGTATTTGTGTAGCAGCAGCCTGGGAAAGCAGCAGCAGTTGTCGGAATAGCAGCTCAGCGAGCATCAACAAGCCTTTTCTCCACTCCGCACCTCCGTCTGATCCACTACGGCAAGCGAACCGAGTTCCCATCAAGGTTTTGAAAATGCTTACCGCCCGGTCGGGACACATCTTGCACCCGGAGTATCTGCAGCCTTTACCGTCTACACCCATCAGTCCCATAGAGGTAAGACACGGACATTTATAATACTTCATGTTGATAGCATTACAATGTTATTATAGGCTTATTTCTGTTAGGAGTGCCGCGCGTAATAGCGTTTTTGGGTGCCTATTCCTGTAACATATCCTGTCCAAAATGTGATCCAGGTATTTGAAACAGTTCTGTGCAGCATAAAGACGCACAGTTTGTTGTTAATAATCAACCAGATTGTAGTTTTGTTCATGGAAGAGCCGTGCGTAATTCCTCCATTACGTTTGGAAAATGCGCATATCCATATTATGATACGATACGATACAACTTTATTGTCAGTTTGCACTGAAATTCATTTTGCAGCTCAGTTTAAGAAAAAAGTACACATCCAATAGACATAATGTTACCATAGACAGACAGAAAGACAGACAGACAAGTAAGACCCATCAGACAAAAAAAAAACAAAACACATCACCATTATTCATACATAACCCATTCAGACAAAAAAACAAAACATCACCATTATTCATACATAACTCATTATAAAAATGACCATCTGTCCTCTGGATTTACATGTATTTAGTAGCACATTAATTATTATTTAGCGACAAGATGTTAAACGGCTTTTCTTTCAGGCTGTATATATTGTAATCATTAAAGAAAGTGTTCGTTTTTATAGCGTTTATCAACATCTATATCATCCTTTTTTTTGCAGCTAGATGCCAAGAAAAGTCCCTTGGCTCTGCTGGCTCAGACCTGCTCTCAGATCGGCAAACCGGACCCGCCACCTTCCTCCAAACTCTCCTCCGTCACCAATGGATCTAGTGAGAAGGAATCTAAATCCGGTCCTCTGAAAATGAGCGACATCGGTGTGGATGACAAGTCGAGCTTCAAACCTTACTCTAAGCCATCAGACAAGAAGGACTCCTCGTCCTCGAGCGAGAGAGGAGAGAGAGGAGAGTCTCGTGAGAAGTCTGGTTTCCGCGTGCCGAGCGCCACCTGCCAGCCGTTCACGCCTCGGACAGGCAGCCCAAACTCCTCCACCTCTGCGTCACCCATGCCATCCGAGGGGAAATGCGGCGGGGATGACAAGAAAGAGTCTGATTGCAACAACAAAAATGGCTCTACGGACGGCTCTGGCACCACTAGCCACAGCAGGATAAGCGTGAGCTGTGGTGGAATTAACGTGGAGGTCAACCAACACCAGGAGACGACGCCGGGCTCTAAAAACACCTCCTCTTCGGACTCTGTAACTTCTGTATCCTCCGCGTCAGTTCTCGGCTCAGCAGGACTCGTGGCGCCGGTTTCTCCTTACAAACCCGGGCAGACAGTTTTCCCTTTGCCTCCTGCCGGTATGACGTACCCAGGTAGTTTGGCTGGGGCCTACGCAGGTTACCCTCAACACTTCCTGTCCCACGGAGGGAGCTTGGTGAACGCACAGCTGGCCAACTCACTAGGGTGCAGTAAGGCCGGCTCTCCTCTGGCTGGAGCTTCTCCGCCCTCCATCATGTCCGCCAGCCTCTGCAGAGACCCTTACTGCCTCAGTTACCATTGTGCCAGCCACTTAGCGGGCGCAGCCAGCGCGTCCTGCACGCACGAGTCCGCAGCTGCTGCAGCGGCCGCAGCGAACGCGCTCAAAAACAGCTACCAACTCATGTACCCGACGCACCACATGCACGGCGTCCACACGTCGGCTCCGTCGTTTACCGGACACCCCTTGTACCCGTACGGTTTCATGCTCCCAAATGACCCTCTGCCTCACGTTTGTAACTGGGTGTCTGCAAACGGACCGTGCGACAAGCGGTTCTCCTCCTCAGAAGAGCTGCTGAATCACCTGAGGACTCACACTGCTTTTACCGGAGCAGAGAAGTTGATATCTGGGTATCCCGGGTCTTCATCGCTGGCCAACGCAGCAGCAGCGGCCATGGCGTGTCATATGCACATGCCGCCTTCAAGTGCGCCTGGGAGTCCCGGGACTTTGGCTCTGAGGAGCCCGCATCACGCGTTAGGACTCAGCAGCCGGTATCATCCGTACTCCAAAAGCCCGCTGCCAACCGGAGCGCCTGTTCCGGTGCCCGCTGCCACCGGCCCTTACTACTCCCCTTACGCACTGTACGGACAGAGACTCACCACAGCTTCAGCGCTTGGATACCAGTGAGAGGGAAAAACAAACAAAAAAGGACTTTGAGAAGTTTATAGTTCTAAGAATGCAAAAATATAAAGACTTTTATATTAACAGCGCTAAAACTTATGGGCGGGATCCGTGGACTTTCAACTGTATTTATTTATATGTCTGCTTAAAAGCAGGCTGATAATAGCTGAAAAATGGAGAAAAATATTTGAGTAACTCAAAAAGTGCATTATGTTGAACTCTTATTGGTAAAAATGAAAACAGACACACACACACACACACACATGCATACACACACACACATGTTAGAGTACTAATTAAAGTAGGGTTCTTCATTTCGATGTTAATTTGAAATTGCTATGATTGTATTTGTTCTTATTTAATGTCTCATTGAGAAAGAAAAATAATTTACATGCATGTTTGTTTCTTAAAAATTTCAGAAAAATTGTCCACATTTTAAATTGCCGTTATTTTTCAGGTGTGTGTACACCTTGGAAAGAGAATTGGTATTTTTTTGTATGTATTCTGGAAAAAAATAAGAAACAATTCTGTTCCATATCTCCGTGTGCCTCATTTTCTGAAGTATTATTCAGTGTAAAAATAATAGTTGGATTTATATTCCACTGACAGTTTTTTTTTTTTTTTAAATTGGTCTGTTAAATTAATGGGGTTATAAGAAAACCTCATTGATCATTTCCGCAACATGGCCTATATATATTTTCTAGGCTGTCATACTTTTTAAAATAAGTCATTGCTGTTTTATCAGAAGTCATTTTGACGATCTGCTGATATGTGCATTTTTCTTTCTTTCTTTCTGTCTTTCTTTCTTTCTTTCTTTCTTTTTATTATATTAGTTTATATGCCAAATAACTAAGAAGCTTTAAACGTTTACTTTTATCAGAGCACATGTGTTATAAAGTTTAAATTACATGCAACTTGAATGAGAGTGGGAATTGGTTGTGTGTGTGTGTGTGTAGCCTCTGTGTGTTTGAGAAGGTGTGTGTGTATACAGAGTTAAACGGGCTTTATAAAGTGAATTTGTACGAGATAATTTAGTTTACTGGTGGGTAAATTTTGTCAATAAGTTGTTTGATATATTATTTGACAGGTGTTGTAGCTTACACGCTACTTTACCTGCGTAAAATAAAAAAGATTGTGAAATACGCCAGGAAAAAAAAGTTGGAAAAGGACAGCATATTTTCTGTGGATTATAAGCACAGACATGCGTTTTAAATTGCTAAAATAAAACTATCCAAAAAAAAACAAAAAACAGTGAAAATCAATTTTACAACTTTAAGAGAAAGACGGACGTTGACTTGAATAATTTGCTGGTTTCAGGTTTAATGCACTAGAAATTTTACAACCTTTTTTTTTAAAATTAATTTATGATGAAGCTGTTGTGGACCAAGAGCAAGCCTCTGATGCTCCACCAGGGTGATATTTCGACGTGGAGGCCATTAACTGGTTTATATATATGTGAAATTATAGGTTATTTTTCATCATTATCAGGATGCCAGGATGCTATTATTTTTAATTATTTGCATTTGATAATCTCATCCACCTGTAAATCTAATGTACACAGCACTACATTTGTTATTAAAAAAAAGATCTTGTGCAAAGTTGTGGGATTTTCATCAAACACTCACAAATATCGTGGTTTGAATTTTGCAGGCGCATATTGAAGTTATATATTTAAAATTACAAATAACATCCCACATGAACAATTGATATTTTTCTATTATGTCTTTTTTTTCCTTCTATTTTTCTTGCACAGATATAACGGCATTGCACATATTGTTACAACTGATTCTGTTTGTGATATTCATAAGGAAAATCAGCTGCATATTTGAACTTTATTGTATTATTGAATTATTGAACATATAGACAACTTAAGAGATGTAAAATCGGTGCATGAGAAGATAATTAAGTTCACGCAGCCACATTAATTATCATTTTACTATGACTTTAAATCAACATTGCGTAAAACCAGGCCTATACACTATTTCACATGCAGCCTATATATGCTTGCTATAGTTGGCTGTAAACAACATAGATTTTGGTCTTTCAGTTATTTTGGGCATACTGTTGACCCAGCTGTGTTCCAGTTGTTATTCTTATTTATTTAGTGAATGTCTCCTCAGCTCTGCTGTCCCTCGTCTATCTATCTCACAGCGGTTATTCAGACGCAACAAACTCCTCTCATCGAGTGGATGAGGCCCACACGCGCCCTAAACTGATGTAATGACGGTGAAAGGGAGCAATTTCCATTTCTACACATCATGGTGGCTGTGCTCGGAGGGTCCCCGGTGGAAAGGCAATTTATCATGTGCCCCTCCCCCTGGCCCTGTCACTGCAGGAACAGGCAGGCACATGTGTGCATGAATTACAAACCCTCCCACCTACCCAGCCCCTCCTCCCTACCTCCCTCCCTCACTGTGGAGGTTTGACACAGAGGAGAGAGAGAGAACATGGGGTTATTACAGTATGCAAGAGTATTAAAGTGCATATTCATTTGTCCATCAAGACCTAAAAGTGCTGAGGTGTGCATGGAGCTCTGCAGAACAAAAAGCAAACCAGCATAATGGAAAACTTACATATTTAATCATTTAAATATAATTAAAATAACAGTGAATTATGCTGATTTTGGTATTATGATTTAAAAAAAAACAAATTAATAGTTTGATGAGGGTCTCGAGAGAACAATTAAGCCGGGTTTCCACCGAAAGTTTCCCTGGACTTTTGGTCCCTGGAACTACTTTTCGAGGAACTAAAAGGTTCCTTCAGCCCGCTGTTTGTCTGCGTTTCCACCGGCGGTCTAAAGGGGCTCAAAGTTAAAGTTTAAGAGAGGTGTACCTAATCTGGTCCAGTAAACATTATTACAACAGTAAACAGTGTTAGGTCACAGGTTTTGACATGGCATTAGAGGCTTTTCAAAATGAAAATTTGTCCGAATCTGAAATTGCAAAACATTGCATGGTGGAGCAGTAGAGGCCACAACTTTACTGTATAACTTTTGGGGTTTAGGGAGTTGACACTGCAAAGACAATTTAAAGAGGTTGTAAGTGTTTGCCTAACTAAAGAAGACATTAAAGTACATTATTTCCTTCAGATTATGAAGAGAATTTTTCCATTAACTCACAGTTATGCTCCTGCCTGGTTTGCCCAGTGGATGGTCTCAAAAATGCACATCAGCAGCAATCAACAAACAGGACAAAACACAGTCACTGAACTATTTTAAAAAAGGTATAAGGTATAAAAAAACCCCACAAATCTTTAAAAAAAATGCTTGTGCTGTGACCTAAAGCAGCCATTTTGGATTCTTGGGAGATACTTGGATCCTCAGAGAGAGCGAGAGAGACACTGCAGGAAACCTGGCAGGACATCTGGTGAAGAGGAGGTGGGGTGAGGGGGGGGGGAGAGAGCCCAGGATGTGACTCACACACACCTAACCCCATATTCAACCCTACTGAATTACCACCACTAAAGCTGTCATTAGTGGGTGTGTGGCACAATATAAAGACATGCCGTCGTCTGCAGTGGCAAGTCTATAGTTTGTGTAACAGCTGTGTCAATAAGGGGAAGCTGCTATAATGTTCAACCCCATGCCAGACATAAGTCACAGAGCGATTATTATCTTTTATGTATGTGCGGTTGTTTTATCAGGCTGCGATTACAATATAAAAGCTCTTACTGATGGGAAAAAGGAGGCCTATCAATAATGGCTTTGTTTGCACTGTTTACTTTATGTGCACTTCTTACTTGCAGTTACAAGAATAGATAGCTAATTTTCAAACACATTTTGATTATACATCTACTTATACACCACGGAGAATGCTCTTTGTCTGTTACCAGCCTTTATGCATACTGTACATTACATGTACCTATACCTCAACTACGTCTTTGCGCTGCAATTGTAGTAAAAAGGTGTTCTCTTAGCCGGAGCACGCGACTGTCATTATGTCAGTGTGTGATGTATGGTGATACGGGCTGTTGGGGTGTCCACAGCTTTTTGTGATTGTAGCAATGAAGCCATAAAGTGAGCTGCATGAAACAAAGCAGAGACTCAGTGGCCGTAACCAGATCTACTGCTTCAGGCAAATCCGTCCTAAATCTGCCTATTATCCAGGAGATTAAAAAAATCAACATTGTTGTTGGTCACATGTCATATCCATCAACGCTAAAGCACCCTTTTTCCGACAGATTGATCCTCGAATGCAGTCTCCAACTGAGAGCGGTAATAGAGGTAATTTGGTTCTCAAAATCTGTGCCAAAGCAGACAGGAATCCCTCCCAGCTCTTCTACATGTGGTTACCCTCCTCATTGATTTACAAATGTAAAGTGCTCATCCAGGTGATGCGAGAGAAGTGGCAGTGTTGATCTATCCGCGCCACTCAGATCCGGAACCAGCGAGACACTTTCTTGTGCTTAGACAGCCTAAATGAGGTCATTTCTGTCTGCTTTGGGATCTACGGTGCGCTGGGGTGTTTTAGTGTTCAGATAATTTGCCCATTTTCGCATTCTGACAAAGAATATTTTATGGAAATGCACCCTTATTCCAGGCACCTTAATGGAGTGTGTTGGAGTGGTACGCCGAGCTGATGAGGTTGTTGTCTGTCACTGATAAATGTAAAAAAGCAGAGAAAATGTCAGGGATGAGCTCAGCTGCAAAGGGCTTTTTGCCTTGGAATCAGCAATGCCTAAGCACTGTATTTTCGGGGCGTTCACGGCGCACAATCGCAAGGTTATTCTAATTGTTTGAAGCTGTTTGAATACAATATAAGACACTGTACAGCGTCTGTCTTTGTACGTAGCCACCCAGTGGATTATCAAAGGCAGAGTCATCCAACTTAATTTGAGATAAAGGCATTGGCTCTCCAAGGTTTTTTTTTTTGACAGGTTGAGGTTTCAGTCTACCGCATAATTGCTGTCTTCTGCTGTTCTCTCCCTTCTATGAGTAAATCCTGATGGTGTGTCACCAGCCTTACATGACAGTATGAGTACATGATGTCATTTCCATGGGTGTGGGCCACCAATTACCATGACTCACATGCTTACTAACTACATAAACTGTAGGTCTTCTGTCGTATTGGATGAAGATATAGTGATTGGTCAATACTCTTCAAGTTGATATCTCTTCCAGGGAATGTCCACAACTTACAATCCTGGAAAAAAAAATATTTTATAACTTCTAGGGCTGTTAAAGTTAACGCGATAATAACGTGATAACGCAATTTGTTTTAACACCACTAATTTCTTTAACGCATTAACCCAACTTGTGACTTTTAGGTTGTAGCAGGCTCAGTTTTAAAGCTACCGGTATCATATGAAACTAGAAAAACCTAAGGAATCCATTGGTATCAACCATGTCATACTAGCTTGTCGCGAAGGAGGCTAAATAACGCTCCATACGTACAGCAAATTTTGGCGAGGAAAAACTGGCATGGCCTTTTTCAAAGGGGTCCCTTGACCTTTGACCTCAAGATATGTGGATACAAATGAGTTCTATGGGTACCCACGAGTCTCCCCTTTACAGGCATGCCCACTTTATGATCATCACATGCAGTTTGGGGCAAGTTATAGTCAAATCAACACACTGACACTGACAGCTGTTGTTGCCTGTTGGGCTGCAGTTTGCCATGTTATGAATTGAGCATATTTTTTATGCTTAATGCAGTACCTGTGAGGGTTTCTGGACAATATTTGTCATTGTTTTGTGTTGTTAATTGATTTCCAATAATAAATATATACATTTATTTGCATAAAGCAAGCATATTTGTCCATTCCTGTGTTGATAAAGGTATTAAATACTTGACAAATATCCCTATAAGGTACATTTTTAACGGATAAAAAATGTGTGATTAGTTTGCCATTAAATACTTTAATACAATGACGGCCCTAATAACTACGTGATTGATGACTTTATGTGAAACAAAGTTCAATGTTATTGTTTATATTATTGGATGACTGTCTGCAGGTAAGGCCTATTTGAGGTTACTGTATTATGCATATTGACATGCAAATACTGTATATTATACAACAAAAGGCCCTAAAGCTGGCTCATATTTGACTTGTAATTTTGGGGGAATTATTTTTTGTGCGATATGGCTAACAGACCTAAATTTCCACCCTGGTCGGTTATACAGATTTATTGTTATGTATTGTATTGTAAAGCTTCTTATTGGCATTAATTACAAATACGTATGCCATATACATGCTTGGTGAAATAAGTAACTAAGTAAATCCTTCCATCAGAAGTGCACAAACCTTAGCCACCTCCTCTATTCTGTTTAAATGTCCAAATTTCTCACCAAGCGATGGCTAAAATTACAAAAAAAATACAAACCAAATGTCATTTGATTGTATAAAATATTATGGTCATGCAGTAGAAAATAAATAAACAACGCTCATAAATGAGTGAAATCGGTTTGGAAATAAATATTACACTTGCACACATGGCAATAAAAATTACCATAAGAAAATGAAATAAGGTAAATTACAATGAAAGATAGAGCTAATGTATGGAACAAATTATAAATAATTTATAATAAAATGAATGGTTGTAAGAATGATCTCTGTGCACCACTCCATGAGTTGAGGGGTTACGGCATACAATATATTAAAATTATTAAAGTTGACCTGGCATCACCGGGCAGGACTTGTCATTCATATCCTGAGCAGAAACCACACAAACACATGAGAAATACAGGCCCTGAGCAGTCTTATTCAAATCTGAAAATATTTGCATACTAGTACAGTTAGCTTGAGGACAAAACAAGCATCTTAGTGACTGAACGCTACATGAAAGCTATAAAGTTACTCTGTGGAGTTTCCATTGTAAACAAATGCAGATTTGTACATGTTGTTGTATGGCACATTATGAACTCTCCCCAAACACTAAATCACATAACTAAGTTAGAGGAAAAATCGACATTATTGCGGATGTATCTTGTATTGCTGGGTACATGTTTTGATGGACAGGGCTGTATACGTAGCATCAACATGTGTTGGCTTTGAGGAAGGGTGTGACTGTTTGGCTTCATGACTTCTTCTTTAGTGGAGAATCTTGCTCCATAGGTGTCATCGTTGCTTGATCCACCTACGCGTTAAGACTAATGGCTGGATGCAGCAAGTTCAGGCACATCCTCAAAGGGATTTTCAAATAAAACAACAAACTGAAGTGGGCGTAGATTGAGTCAAGTTGAAGGAAAGTGGATACAAGCAAAAGTTACTTTATAAGACTTCATCCCATGTTTGGCAGCGGTACCCATGGGGTTTGGCTGATGGGGATGGAGGAGGGGGTGTGGGGAGTGTGGGGGGGTTGTCAGTGGCTTCGGGTGGCTAACTTCCCCTGCTATTTAAATGTTTTTCCTCTTCGAATTGCAAATAAAAACCTTTTGCCTTCTCACACACTGCCCGTATATATAATTTTGAAGTGTGCAAGTGAGCTAAATCATACCAATTTTGCCAAAAAATTAATAACAGTTAAACTCATTACAGGTGTTTGGAGAGTTTGCTGCCCAACTCGAGCCTAATGGGTCCTCACAAAGTCAAATGTTTGTTTATGCATTCAAATAAATCACAATGTGTTGGGCGCCTGGGTTAGCTCAGTTGATAGAGCGGGCGTCCATGTATCAAGGCTTGGTCCTGACCGCGGCGGCCTGGGTTCGAATCCGGCCTGTGGCCCTTTCCGCATCCACTCTCTCTCTCCCCCCTTTCAAGACTCTATCCACTGTCCTGTCAATAAAAATGGAAAATGCCCCCAAAAAAATAACTTTAAAAAAAAAAAATAAATCACAATGTGGCTTCAGTACACAACCAATTATTACAACCAACTATTTAAATTGTTACAAACAAGAACCATTCTCAAATGAAAAGTTTCTGCTGAGATATGCTAGTGTTACATATTTTCTAGCTAACGCCGATTTCTCTGACACACACAGCTAACATGAGTAACATGAGCTACTATTAGGACATGTTGCTTATTCAAAATATGACTACACAAAGTAACATGATTATAACCGGTGGTTTAGTGGTTGTTGATAAGGTGGGTGTACTAGGTAGATGGGTTGTAAGATACAGAGGAGGAAGTGGGTATACTCTCCAATATATTCCAATGGCCTTTTGGCTGATAGGTGGGTACACTGAGAACTGCCATTAAAAGAAGTGGGTATAACCCACATACCTGCGTATACCCTCCACTACACCACTGATTATAACATTAAAAGCTTCTCTTATCAAGTGAGTTCTGTGCTAACGGGTAGATATTTCACTTAAAGGTACTGTGTGTAGGATTTGGCAACATCTAGTGGTGTGGTTGCAGATTGCAACCAACTGAGTACCCCTCCGCTCAGTGCAAAACCATGGTGATGCCGTTCGCCTCGCTTGGATGCCATCCTTACCATAGTAACACTACTTTAGGAGCAACGGAAGTCAGAAGGCGGCTGGCGGTACCACGGTTTTGCACTCTGCAGGTCATGTTATCGCAGTTTCACAAGCGTGTCAGAGAACTACGGTGGCCTTCAGGTAATGTGTAAACGTGAAAGACTCTTGCTAGAGCCAGTGTTTGGTTTGTCCTTTCCAGGCTACTGTAGAAACATGGCAGAGCAACATGGCGGACTCTGTGAAGAGGACCCGCTCCCTATGTAGATATGAAGGGCTCATTCTAAACTAATGAAATCATGATTCTTATTTTAAGGTGATTATAAACTAATGAAAACATAGTTATGAATATTATATTCCATTTCTGCCAATAGATCCCCTGAAATGTTACACACTGTTCCTTTAATTTAATAACAATTAAGGAGTAAACACACACTTACCTTTGTATTTGCCTCCATTTCCCACCTCAGCAGCGTTTTTTGGAGAAACAGAACCTGTAAAGAACCATATGGGAGCGTTAATAGTTCTCTATATAAAAGTGGAGCTCCATAGGACCATTATCCAATTTAAAGAACCACTGAAGACCCAGAACTTTCTGTATACACTCCACTATATGATATTCTCCAGAGTTGCCTGGTCAGAGCCAAGTGTGGAAAAACAGCAATATATAACACTTATGTGATTTATGAGAGCTATATTTATCACATTGATATAAACTATTCAACTATTACCAGCCTCCACATTACTCCAGCAATTCATTCATGTCAGTGGACCAAACAATTCCCTCCCCTGCACGCCGCCAAGCCCTAAACCAAACTACTTCTCTCTGCCGCTGCCCATATGACTTTCAATAGAGACTTCTCCAAGGAAATAAGAGGAGAGAGGGGACATTTCTCAACTCATCCACATGCAGTAAGTGATGATGCTGCGATGTATCACACATTGATCTGAGGCATTTGGGGGAGCCGAGCGTATTAAGAAGGGAGCGCAGTAGACTAATGGGCCTGACTGGGAGACAAATTGGGCCAGACGTACAGCAACACAGCCCCAGGAAATATGGGGGCTCGCATCACTTTTATTGCTTTAACGCATTTTAGTGTTAACTGAGAAATTGAACCTCAAATTACCTACAATCCATTTGTTTTTTCCCTTTTTTGTTGTCTTCTGCCCAGCAGAAGGTGTACTGAAAACATTATAGGCGGCCGTGTGCTGAGCAAGCAGGTTTTTCTTTTGAAATAAGTTGCTTATTTAAAATAGTAGGCTACATTATTGTGTAAACAGTAAGAGTCTAAGAAAATCAAGAAAGGCTCTGTTGTATTTCCTTCCAGATAATATGATTATAGGGACATTATGTCATAGGGAAAAAGGAAAAATGTAACAGATTTAACAATATAACCACTGCATATTTCTTAGGTGATTACATTTACAAGGAAAACAAACAGGCAAGAAAAATAGAACAATAATGTCAAGTAGCTATAAATCATGTTTTAATTTAGTTTAGTTCCAGTTAGTGATCTCATGTTTTATTTAGAAGCTAACTGATCTTGTCATTCATTTTACAATTTTACAGATTGTGCTAGACTGTATAAAGTCGTGTAGTAGCCCCATGCTGAGGGGTTTCCTACATCTGTCCAAATGTGCCATGTCCTGTGACAGATAAAGAAGACCTGTGCTGTCCGTCTTCATTTCCTGTGGCTAGTCAGACTGAGATTCAGAGAGTCAGACAGACAGTGCATTTCAGCTGCGGACCACGTGATACAGAGTCTGCCTGTGAGATCTTCCCTCTGTCGTCTGAGGCAGTGGACATAGTGACACTTCATGTAGTGAGTTTGATGGGAGCAGAGCTGTTGAAATGGCATGACAGGATGAGTCCTCTTCATCATGTCTAATTATTTATATTTGATTTAACACTTTAATGTCCTCACTAAGAAAAAAAGAAAAGTTATTTATTTATTTTTATACATTTATTTATTTATTTATTTTAAATATAGGCCTCTACCAAATGGTTGTCACTTGATGGTAAAAGAAAAATACAAACCATGTACAGTTAATATGCTAATAATAGGTTAGTATACCAGCATATGTAAATTTGTTACCATGAAATTAGTAAAATTACCAGCACTATATTATTTACATATATTTATTCTAGATATTTACCATATTTACAATATAGGCTACTTTGAAAACATCTCAGAAATGGGAAAAAAAATCATACTTACATACTTTTTTCATCAAATATATGATGACATTAACAAATTATATTAACAATGGTGAATGTTCATAAGGTTTTTATTTCATTAAAATTATAAATGTATCATCCTAGAATCACTACTTTTACCAGTAAAGGACAATTCAACCGTTTTGACAGTAAAAAAAAATAATCATATAAATTATTTCAGCATACAATGAAATAACATTAAATGTATCATATTAACTGTACCGTAATTATAATCAATTAAGTTGTTCTACTTAGTAGAAGTAGAAAATAGCAAATTTTAATTGCATCATTAGCTTTATTGCTTTTACTATAAAAGATCAATTAAACCGTTTGGTAGAGCATGTTTTTAGAAAATTATTCGACCCTTATTAGACTTTTTTTTGTATCAAGTTACATAATTCTGTTCAGTAAGACCTCTGAAATTATGACATGTTGAAAAAAATATGCCTACCTCTGAAAATTAGACCAAACAGAGCCCTCATGTAGTACATTTTTTGCTAACTTCCTGTAATAAGGCGAACTAAAAAGACAAAAAGAACACATATAATGCACAGTGTTTAAACAGTATAGATTTAAGTGTGACACTCGACATCCCCCACAGTTTGGATCAAGTGTTTTATGTGACAAGAAACTGGCTTTCCTCTCTACGATGTGACATGACCTTACAGATCTTTTTGACAGTCATATGCTGAACGGCTCCCCCTATAGACAGTCAGTATATGAGTACGCTGGAGGTCACACAACACACAGAAGCCTGCAGAGTGTTTCTGATGTCTGTAATAGTTAATTTTCTTTAAGATGAAAGCTGGCAAATGTGAGCTATCAACCTTTAAATATTATGAGAGAAGAAGCACACAGAACTTACACATGCACACACACCACACACCCAAGGAGTCAATCAAAAAATAAACAGATGAAATCTACTGAAAATTTCAAGATAGAACAACTGTCACGGGGATGATTCTCACCACAAAGAAAGCGGGAAAGACAAGTGAAGGGATCTTTTGAAACCCAAGGTAAATAAGAGGAATCAGGCGTTGAACATCCAGGTAATAACTGATGTTATGACTTGGCATTTGCTCTGACATGCATTTGAGACAGGAACATTAAAAGATATCCACCATTTGACAGGTATCACAGTTCCCCCAGGCAAGAAGGATTCTCATTTTGATGAGTGTGTCAGTCACAGTGAAGCCTGTCGACAAGCCAGATCTCAAGCACCGACGTTCAGGAATAACTCTTGCCTCAAAAAATTACAAATGGAATATTTGAATAGCTGTGTGAAGGAGGACTGATTATTGCTAAACTACAAAATGTTTAGTTTGGGTTGTTGAGGCTTTAGCATTTCTGAAAATACAAATTTCTGCGAGGCTTTCCTCTCATAATGCCACAAAAGTGTCATATTAGTCAAAGTGGCTTCAAGTCAGTATTCTATTCATCATATGTTTAAATCAGCAGTGGGTAGAATTGGAGCAAATATGATTAAAAAAAGTTATTTTTATAAAACGGTCACTATATCCTGACAGTAGTGCATGAGACAGGTAATCTGAAAAAAATCATGTGCCTCTGTGTCCTCCGGTGCTCCTAATGGCATCTGCAAGATTTCACAGACCGGAGGAAAACAACCAATCAGAGCCGAGCTGGAGTCTGCCGTCTCCGAGCAGCTGACAATGACTCCAATCAAACGGTCAAACTAAACAGAGCTCAAATGTTTTCAGGAACATCTTGTAGTGTACTGTTAAGCTGTAAAATCATGGATGTATAAAGAGAACTGGATACAGCTTTAGAGGCGGGGCCCCCCGTCATTCCTATTAGAGTTGCTCAGTGGTGCATGAAGCCAAAATGGCTCGACTTCCGAGTGGAAAAATACCCGGATCTTCTGCATCCATTGGGCCCATGGAGCAGGCGCAGTAGCGTCCGCTCGGTCACATGGCTCGGTCACGGGGTCACAGCCGTCACGCTGTCGTCACAGCTTGCTAACTCCGCCTCCCAGCCCTCGCTCCATCCTCGGTCTGGGTCTTATTCACATGAACAGAGGAAGGGAAATATCTCTGGATTCGGCTATTAGTGCATTTTACAACTTTTAGGACCTAATGATATAAATAAGGACTATTCAAGTGTTCGTACTGGGAAGTAGATTCATCTAAAAAAAAAAGAAAAAAATGATCCTCTGAGTTAGAGACATCTCTTTCCCAATGTAAATCTATGGGAAAAAGTCTTTCTGGGCCCAATGGCATCCTCTGATGGACACAGAAGTTGTAGTACCCCCGTTTGGCCACTGCGAAAATTGGCATCAACGACCGGCGCTCTTCCTGGGGGCTTTTATAAAATGAGAAAGTTTGTGACCCGGCCGCCATGTTGAGATCAGCTGAGAAAATACCAAGCACCGCCCACCAGCTGGAGCAAACTTTCTAATTTTACAGCTAAACAGTACACTACAAGATGTTTCTGAAAACATTTGAGGTGAGAAATAGGCATTACAGTAACAGAATATTGATTCATATTTGATCAGCGCTGCCTAGTTTGACCATTTGGTCGGAGTTCGCGAATGATTGACAGCTGCCTCTGTTGAATCATAGCCAATAGGAACGCTCTCTCTGAAATGACCTCTGATTGGCCAAAGTTTCCCATCACGGGCTAGATTTTTTAAAAGTCTGAAAATAGCCATGAGGAGGTTCAAAAGTCTAGTTGTCTCTCAGAACACTTGAATTACAATATGCTGAAAAGTTATTATGGAAGTTTTGCCAAGTGATGCCAAACATTTTTATGCCTACTGCAGGTTTAACATAGCGTTTCATTATGATGCACTGGAGAGCTTTTCTGCTTGCCTCGTTTTTTTAAATAATGATGTAAAAAAACAGAAGCATTGATTTGAAACATAACATAAGCCACCGCTTCCGGTGTACATAAGCTCAATACTCAGCAGAGTGCAATTGTACAAATTCTCAAAATGGATCATTCATAATCAACTTCAATGAATTAGTTGTGACTGAAGTCGACAGGGCTGTGGAGCGATGGCGGACGACACCGGGCTTTAAATGCCACGCTCGGCGCCAAGTGTGAATAGTCGCTCTGTATGCATTTTTCACTCCAGCATGTGCCATGTTCAGTATATGACACTCACGCTGATTTACTACCCTCTCCCGGCTAAATAATTTACAGGGATATGGCTCTCTGTGCTTTTAATGGTTGTTGTATAGACCTGCTTGCCTTTAAAATGTTCCAGAGGCAAGCAGCCATATGCCTGGATGGATGGGAGACCTCTCAGCGCTGATTAATAAGCTGCTCAGTACTTCACTGCAAAACAGGGTGTCATGAAACAGCGCATAACCGGGAGGCGCCGCTCAATGTGGTGTGTGCTTTGTGTGCATTTGTGAATAGGCCTCAGTCCAGCTCCACAGGTAACACGGGCAATCTGACGGAGCGCTTATAAAAAATAGATCTGTTTTAAATTTTGATGTGTGATTTGCCCTCAGTGCCGTTGGGAGCCCTATTATGAATATTGAATGGGTTTTGTTTTTTGGCAAATGTTTGTGTTTGTCGGTCTAAATGCTAGTTCAAAGGAGCACACTGTCGGTTCTTTGTGGGAGGCCAATCTATTGGTTTGCAAACACAACCAAAGAATATCATTCATTACAATGTCACTCAAGCTCCATTTCATGGATGCCGCCAATCAAAAGGCATTGTTCTCTGCAATGTTATTCTCTGTTAATGTTTAATGTCTCCGGCAGTTCATTGGATTTTGAGCATGCTCTTTTGGAAAAGGAGACTCGATATGCCAACGATTAATCATCTGAGTGTTTACCTTAGAGCACCTGTTGATTATGCTCCCTGATAACAATCGAGCCACCCATTCGTTTGATGAATGTACACTTGCTCAACTCTCAACTGCTAATGGCATTCACTTCATTTACCTTTAGATTAGTGGTTCGTTTAAGAGAAAGTTCTAAGGATTTTACAGGGTATGTTGAAGTTTAATTTTACTGTATCTTAAATTATTAGACATTAGGCCTCATGCAGGAAGCGATATAAGAATACATATCTTCTTATTTTTGTTCGCATCCACGATTTGTTCTTATTGTGCTACTATGCATTGATTTCTGGGATTTCACCAATGTTTTCTCATTTTTGCTCTTCTCTTGGAATGGTCGAAAGCACTCTCACCAAGATAAGAAAAAAGGCAAGATGCAAGGAAACATCCATTTTAAATTTAAGGAACATAAAACAAAGGCATGATATCATATAATCAAATTTAGATTACGAGAATACAATTGGTGTATTGATCCTAATTAAGGCTATAAAAACCCATGGATGATATTGCGTGAGTTCAGCTTCCTTTTCGATGCTTTTTGATTTTCCTGTACCACCAGTACTGATGCTCTGGAAAATTGTGTTTACTTTGTTAAAGTTGATTTAAAAGTACCTCAATTTCGCTACTAGAATTTCCCAATTTGGGATCAATAAAGTCGATCTATCGAAGTTCTTTTGTTACGGTCTTTTTTTGGTGGCATCTCTCCAATTCTTGGGCATGTGCCAGAGTATTTGCACATGGCAAAACACCTGCTTTTATATAGTGTTTAGGGGGCGTTATCTATGCTAATAATAAACAATCGGCCACATGCCTCCAATTTATGACCTACTGGGATTCATAATTCATATAGGACCATAGACCGTATATAATAAGTGGACGTTGTCACCTTGACGTCACCCATTGGTTTGTGGACTGCCGTTTTGAAGCCTCGAGTTCGGCATTTTGGCCGTCGCTGTCTTGGTTATTTGAAACCAGAAGTGACACGAGAGGGTGGAGCTAAATACAACCGAACACTGAATAAGACATTTTCAGGCGTCCAAAAAGGTTTTAATTAACTTTCATGAACTGAAAACACACTGTGAAAGGGTTAAAGTTCTAAGACTAAAACACAGACAACTCCCAGACCGGACAACGCCATGGTAGTGACCTGTCAATCACAAGGTACCCACGCCCTAAAGCATACCCTGCTTTACGGTCTATTTGACTCTAAAGGGGGCCATAATTTACTAAATGAACATCATGCTGTGTTGAAGAAAACTTGAAACTAGCGATTGAGACCATAAACTCATGTTTACAATGTTTACTGAGGTAATAATTTAAGTTAGAAGTAGGCTCATTTTCTCATAGACTTCTATACAATAAGACTTCTTTTTGCAACCAGAGGAGTCGCCCCCTGCTGGCTGTTAGAAAGAGAGCAAGTTTAAGGCACTTCAGCATTGGCTTCACTTTTCAGACTTCCCAGAGTTGCCCCACTGTATAGCACACCTGGGTAAGAGCAGATTTGGATGGTTAAGGAAGTTTGGTGCATCTGGAGTTGACTTCTCTAACTTTTTCTCTTAACAGAAGATTAAGAGAAAATACAAGAGAAATTTAAGAGAATGTTGCTGCATGAGGCCCATTTTATCAGCATGATGGTGGTAGCACACAGACAGTTATACTATTCAGCATTAAATCAACGGCAAAGATTTTATCATATGGGAGTTAAGGGGATGTAATCTTCCTGGCTGCAGAGTCTTTGGCCTAATGTGTGTCTATCCGGGGTTCTGTGACATGATAATGTTTGAGAACCACTGCTTCAGACAGTCCATAAACTGCAGGGAGGCAGCCAGCGTTTTCCAGTTCAGAGCTCAACACAGCCCAGCATGGTTTCGACAGGTTGAGTGCCTGCATGCTTTCACTCTGAAGCGATAGAACAATATCCCCTTGTTCCTGGCGAAACGAAAGAGAATCAATGTGACAACTGTGAACAAATATGAAGATGATGGGGAAGTCAGCCATGTCAGATGCAAAATGCTTTTTTTTCTTCTTCTTAAATCTCGTGAACTTCGAAGCTGTAATTGCTAATTTGATCCGTGAGCTGTGTGAAACACTGTCTCATAAAGAGCTCCACTGTCTGTGAGAAGTTCAAGATGATCACATTCGAGACTATGACTTCATTGTGGGCATCTTTTCAGTTATGAAGACAACCAGAAAACTGCTTTTAATTCATTACAATTATCATTAAAATACTCAATCACCCATTTAATCATATATGGTCACAAACTCCAATCAAACTGTCAAACTAGGCATGGCTGATCAAATATGATCCAGCCGGTGGGCGGTGCTTGGTTTTGGCATGACTGTTTTCAACATGGTGTCCAGGTCACAAGCGTTCTCATTTTACCAACACACTCACTCCTAACTCGTCAAATACTGCCGCTTGGTCAGTGCCCTTCGGCATTGGAGGCCGATGCACGGGGTACCCCTACGGTTGTACTTTTGGATGGACCAGGGATGGCGTGTCAATATACGCTTGTTACATGCATGATGTCCTTTCAAAATAAACTTTAGTTTTTACAGGAAGTTAGGTTTAGGCAACACAACCACTTAGTTAGGGTTAGGAAACGGTCATGGTTGACGTTAACTTCACTGACTAGCGACTCTCCTGACTAGTGATTCACGTGACTGACGATACTAATGACTCACATGACTCATGGGACTAAGGATACCGACCGAACGATACTGACGTGACAAAAGTCAACGTCACTTTTAGTTTAACACGGGACACGAACATCGGTCTCCTGAATGAAAGTCTTGTGTTTGTTTGAGAAATAGGCATTGCAGTAATAGAATCTTGATTCATATTTGATCAGCACTGCCTGGTTTGACCAATTGATCAGAGTTCACGAGTTTCATGAGCAGTGATTGACAGCTGCCCAGAGAGTGCTTGGCTCTGATTGGTTGTTTTTGTTTGTTTTGTTTTTGAATCTTGCAAATGCCATTAGGAGCACTAAGAGGAGGCAGAGGAAAAGGATTTTTGTTCACAGATTATCTGCCTCATGCACTACGGTCAGGATACAATAACAGTTTTATAAAAATAACTTTTTATCATATTTGCTCAAAGTTACCTACTGCAGCTTTAACTGTGATTTAGAGTTAATTACCCCTGTGCCTTTGCATGCAGGCAAAATAGATGCAACTTCCTGGCAATTCACTTCATATCATATCGTATGTACTAATTCTACATGTTATGCATGTTCACGCTTGACACTCTCCACAGAAACACACACACGATTCTGCATGTCAGGTTTTAATAAGCACTCACAGGGATATACAGTATCTTTCTAGTCGTATCTTTCCTGATTACTTTCTAGTTCCTCTATAGACGTCTCTTTGACTTTATTTTGCTGAAATACACATTAAAATCCAAGTGCAGCCTTTCTACACATCTCAGAACAACAACACACACAGAGTTGTCCCTGTATTTTCTGTGGTGCTATTCAACGGTTCATCCATCTCATCTGTTCAGCTAAATGTGCTTGTTGAAAACTATCTGAGCCCAGGCCCTGCCCGCAGATTTAATTTCCATGCACACTGTATACTGTGAGCTCTTAGCTGTTCTGGTGGCTGAGTCTCTTCGGAGTGAAACCTGGCTCTCGGCCACCGAAAGTCTATCGTTTGAGTATCACATGGTTAGTGGTGTTTCCTACGACTATATTTATGTACTCTAACTGTATCCCCTTTCATTGAAACCCTAACCAGTGGGTGATTTGTCTCCATAAGAGAGAGCCATTTACAAGCAGCCATGCTGGGGTGGGACCCCGACCAGAGGACTTGTTAATAGCACACATCCACTTCTCACCAGATGCTGTCCAGAACAAACCAACATCTACTGAGAGAGATGTCGAAACCAATTTTCTATGAGCGCAGGGGCACGGTGTTAAACTTTAAATGAGTTTTAATGTAACTTGCGTGTTTTCTTTTCCTTTTTTCATCTGGCGCCATCATACAGTATGCTGGAAAGTAGCTGAGAAGAAGTGCTGTGTAATTTCTCATAATTATTCAGCAGTTAAAAGACAAACAAGAGAATTATTATTGTAAATAAGTAATATGGCAGACAGATGATAGATTATGTTGTAACTTTGTACATTTGGTGCAGATGAATAATCATCCGACGACCCAATAGCTTATGAAATATAAAATAATAAGGAATAAAATGGTCTATTGGTCTACTGACCCGAGTTTTACTCTGCCGTGCCAAAAACATTACATTGTAAGTCCTTTGTGCTACAGCCAAACACCCCTGGGTCTTACAGACATTGGCCCAACAGAGCTTACTTCACTGTTTACTGACAAATGTCAAAAATATTTTCCTGTCAACTATAAGAACAATAAAGTCATGTATAACCTTGTTATACCACTTACATATTGATTTTCATTACTATATTTATGGCACTTTCACAGTACTGATATTTATATCTCAATGGTATTGCTTTCGTTCAATTAAATACTTTCTTTCTTGTTAAATTTGTATATTTTTATACTTTTATATGTTCTTTTTTTTCTCAATGACTTTGCACCTGATTGGATTTGCAAATGAAATTCCATATTTGGAGACAATAGACCTCATGCAGCAAGATTCTCTTAAATTTAAATTTGTATTAGCGACGTTGAGGTACTGTTAAATAAACTTAAACAAAGTAAACAGGATTTTTCCAGAGCGTCACTACTGGCGGTACAGGAAAATCAAAAAGCATCTATGCCAAATTCACAACAGGCATCGGAGAAGTGTGGCTTGCCGCAATAATCACACTTCTCTGCGGCCGGAAGGCGTATTCTTGTTTTTCAGGTGGAAAGAAATTCTTTGTAACATACATAGGTCAACATGTCACAGGAGTCACAGGATCTGTTTACAGATTGGCTACGGGTATTCTTTGGCCGTACTTCGCCGCTAAAAGTTCACATTTTTCCCAACTTCTGATTGGCCGCACTTTGCCGCAAAATCAAACGACCGCAGCTCGCTGAGCTCGAGAGTAGCCGCTGCAGCATTTCATAGACATTGCATGGCAGCTCGCCGCAGGCCGCACTTCGCCGCTGGCCGCACTTTGCCACTGCTCTGGTGTGAAGTCGGCGTAAGAGTGGTATGAAAGCCATTCAGAAGCTGAACGCGCACTTAATTGGGATCAATGGGCCAATCATATTTCTTTAGCCCACAAATTGTAATTTCTCTAAAACACATAACGATATAAATTTGCTTATATGATATTCATGATGCATTTTTTTTAATCTTCCTCAAATTTAAAACTTATTTCCCTGGCCTGGACAAACAATTTGTGTACTGTGAAAACTAGATATTTTTTCTTATATTTTTTCTTTCTTCTAGAAATCAATGGGTACTACCAACACAATAAGTACAAATCGTGGATACAAACAAAAATAAGAATACATTTGTTCTTGTATCCCTTCCTACATGAGGCCCAATGACAATAAAGCTCTCTTGAATCTCGGTCACTGGGTCAACAACAAGACAAACTACCCTACAGTCATGTATACTTTCACTGATTATATTTGACTCTGTGATCAGAGTTGTAGTCTACAGCTGTAATCCATGTTTATCGGTGTATGCAAACTGAGGTAGCTGCAGTTTACATGACATCTAATTGCAATTCAATCTTGATTTTCTTTACTCCTTCTGTTTTGAGTTCTTTGTCATTCTTTCACTCTATTTGTCATCTATTGATCCGATTTCTGAGGTTTCAGTCTTCGCCCAGTGCTAATATGAATTTATGTTATTCTGTGTGAACATGTTAGATGAAAATATTATATTAGATGAGCTCCTGACCCATTAAGAGACGAGACATTTTCTCAAATACGTGGGACACATACCGTAAATTGGAAGCTTTTTAGATTCACAGGGGCCACTGAGGGCAATCTTAGATAGACACTATACATGCCACTCCTCACTACTCGGATCAATTTTGAAAGTCTCTCTCCCTTGATGTAATTGCCCTCCATTTCATAAAAAAAAGAAGATTTATTGAGAATCAGATCTCAGGTTATGGGCCCTGATGACAGCGAAAGAAAAATGCAGAATTTACTGTCTGCTTTTACAGCCGGATTTCAGAAGTAATTGTTGCGGGACATGACGGTGAGTTAGCAGTTATAAACCTGTCCTCCATATAAATTACCTAATCAGGAGATCCCAGCGGTTATATAAATTGAGCCACTCATTTGTCTTCAATGGCCTGTGTGTGCATATAAAACCACAACGACCATCATATACTTCACAGGAAAAGGGGGTAGCCGTTGCTGTTTACAGAGTTAGGGGGGAAATGGATGACTTTTTGCATGCTCAATCAACTGTGAAATGTCCATTTAATCATCCCCAGAAACCCCCCTGGTTTATTTGTGCTGCAGCACAGATTTACATTTCCAAACACCCCCCATATTAATCATTACTTCATCACGCCCTCCAACTGACAAGAAGCATAAACCACCTCAGTGTGCTGCCCTGTCGACTAATGTGTGTATGTTTCTGTCTAGGAGTGTGTGTGTATATCCGAGCACTTTGGATGTGTGTGTGTGGGTGGGTTGGTGTGAAGGAAAGACCTGCCCTTTGATTCACTCACCACTCACTGTGTCCAGCAGAAATATCGAGTTTTAGTGGCATGATTGCGTTTTTTTTTCTGTCCGCTGAGATTTTTTCGAAATACAACTTTTTTTTCAGGTCACGGAAGCCAAACGGGAGTCTCTCACATGTACTTTTTCTTCTCCTGAGGAAATCCGATGTTATTTTTCAGGAAAAGGCATCAAAGGAGAAGAAATGAAGTGAAAATGTCACATGCTATCGTGTTTTTTTTTAAAACTGGCTTTAAAAATAGTAAGCATTCAGTTTGACTTTTGGATAAAACACTGTGAACTTTAACAAAATGGTTGCAGAAAATGTTGAGGTTGAGATTTCTTAGCTTGTTCAGTGCTTGAAGTGGAAAAGAAATAAGTGCCAGTGTTCCCTTATTCACATGTTGGTGTGTGTGTGTATCGGCAGGTATCAGCAATCTATTGCGACTTATTCCTATTTATTCATTATCTCTTTAAGCATGTTATACTGTGTCAGTCATAATCAGTTGTGGTTTTATTGCTATATTATGATACTTGGTTCACAAATAAAAAAAGTTATGACGAACAGTTCACTAATTATTTTACAAAAAGGACATGAACATTGTATCGATATTGCGGCTTACACCTCTCCCTAACATACAGCGACCGAGCGGACTCTACCGAATGGAGCACGGAAAATTGTCCAGATACCGTGAGCCAACTGTCAGTTACTGTCAGCGTTGATTTTGACCGGTGAAGAAAAGAGTACCGGCAGCTTGTGAGAAGTTCTGGTACGCAAGAAAAAGTCAAGGTACTCCAAGGAGTAAAATGCAGAAGTGCCGGTACTGCGTACCGGTGAGTACCGACCCACTTTAAGCACTGAGCTTGTTGCAAAAAAACCTGCATCCTGGTCTGTCCTCGGTATATAGCAGCTTGAGTGATTTACACGTTCTGTACTGCAGGAGGAGTACCTTGGCAGGGCCCGTCTACCTGCCGCCGTAATGAAATTCAGGACGTTTCACCATCAACAATGAATCCTTCATAAAAGAGTGAAGTATGAGTTTATCACCCAGGATGAGAAGCATGTTACATTTGCCACTTTAAACAAGATGAATGGGTCACTCAGCCATTTACATTCTCATACATTTTTATGACTCTGCCATGAAGTGGATTTGATCTATTGGTAACAAGATAAATGATGGGCATAAAGCTTTGGCAGTTCTGACTTTAAACAATCTTTCATTTGATGCCAGCCTTTTACTTTTACATGACGCACCGTCTGTCTTTGCAACCTTGTGCTCAAATAGTTGCAGAGTAAGGAGGAAATGCCAACCTTCCTTATTTCCTGACAAAAGTCTGCACATCCAGCGTCAAGAATTTCAATTAACACCACGCGTTTTGTGCGTTACATGCGTGTGTCATTTGTGATGGGAAACAGGTCCACCTCCGAAGGTGAACAAAGGGATGTTTTGTTCAAACCTGGTCGATGGAGACGTTCAGCCAACCATGGGGGTTTGCCGTGCAGTAGCATGAAAAGCAGCTGAAAGCTTCACTTTGCGGTTGCCAGCGCCTTTCAATGATGTTTTCCTTTGGAATGATGCTCGCATGTGTACATTTGAGCGTGGAATTTCAGTAGCACGGAAACGGAGTCGGGTCACAGGAAATATCGCCTGTCAAAGAGTGATGGAGGACGGTGAATGGAGCTGTCCGTGAGATCAGAGTGATTGAAGAAGACATTCTCTCTGCTCTGTCCATGTCCTTCGTCTCCTTCTCCCTCTCATTCTTGTCCTGCTAAGGCATCCGCTTGTTGGATGTAACCATTGGAAATTTCAGCAGAATAATCTGTCTCTGACTGTCACGTAGATGAACCTTTCAGCTGTACGGACGGCAGATTAAAAAATGTTGCCGTCAGAGCGCCATGGATGGATCCTTGTGGACACCTCAGCACCTCTGTGTTGTAATTTGAAAACAGCCCGGGCCCATTTAGTCACTGGTGAGCGAGGGCGTTGCAGCGCAGACAGAATGATGTATCACCTGGTCTGGCTAAATGACAATTTTATTTCTCACCTCCACTTTCACTGCGAAATATTACACTTTTCTCCGCAGCAACTTTTGATGGAACCTAATGTCCGTTGAGCTAACTGGCGAGCGAGTTTGCCACGAAAGCACTGACATCATCCTCTTGTTGCTGCTGATTTGTTGACTGACAATACATGCCAAGAAGCACAGACAAGCGCAGCACATTTTGGCGCGCGCATATGCGTTTCACTGCGAGTGTTGTTTAAGTACAGCTGAGGTCATCTTTTATAAGAGAAGCTTGGAGAACGCCGCTGGGAAGAGAAACAGGAAGTGCAACAGACGGCCTTTGTTTGGGTATCTACGCCAAGGTCTGTAATTTACACCCTAATGGCCGACGCCATCGCCACTAGAGGCATCGCCGCTCCGAGGGAGACGGGGAGAGAAAGAGAGCGAGAGAGAGAGCTCCATCATGGAAAAGGGAGCTCCTGTCTGCTGCAGTGGTCCGGGACAAAGCTGAGAGCTCCCAGACGCCCTGTATGATTAATGACTTATGGCCATGCTGTGTGGAAGCCTGATAATTAGCTACAGGCTGATTAAAGACAAGTAAACTTCTGCTGATAACCCGATTCTGTTTCTCCCCAGCGCCGACGCTGGCATGTGGAAGCTCTTACTGCCAGGGTTGCAAGAAACAGACCAACGTTGAGTATGATGAATGTAGTCTCCAACAGGCGTATACAGGCTCTAATTTAAAACTATTTAGCGTGTGACATATTGGCATTGTGCTCTCTCTGTCTCCCTCCGTTCATGTTCGCGGTTTGGCGACGGCGTCCAAGTTTCAGGGGGCTGTTGTTTTGAGTCTGCGCCTGGCATATTCATGAATAAAGTTTTGTGCTGGCTCCCTCCATTCGCTCCCCCCCCCACCCCCCGGTCTTTTCCCTGTTCATAGATTTTCCTCCAAACATTTGCATTTTCTATAACAGCGGACAAGGAGAGTGGCAGCCTGCCACGAGAGTTCGTCAACCACCAGATTTTACAGTTCTGGCCGTCCAGGAACAGACATGGAGAGCTCAAGCTGGGCCAGAAAGTGGACAGCATTACACTGGATTTGCCTTATGAGACAAAATGTAAGCAGAGTTAGCTTAGGCATGAAAAGGAAGAAAAGGCCTCCAAGTACACTCCGCCGGCAGCCAAAAAACGACCCACACAAGCGTCCAAAGTCTCTGCGTTTTCACGAGGTGGGACTATTCCCCTAAAGTAAACAGATGGAGCAAAAGAATAATGGATAGCAACATTAAATAAAGCTGATGTCAGTTGTTTTGCAATCGAGCTTAGAGAGTTCCACAGATACCGAAATTAGCATCAGTGTTACTTAATAAATACTGTGCACTGTCATCATCCTACTCTGATGGGGATATAATGTCATAACAAGATGTTATGCAACAGATGGATCCATTTCTCCTCGAAAAATGTTACATTAGAGACAGGCACAGTTTGCTGCAGCTAATCGTGCAACCCAATTTGTCTGTGGCAAGTGAAAAATGGGCTCGACTGGAAATGAAATACGGGACTGTTTGTGTGTGTGTGTGAGGGTCTCTGGTGGAGAAAGGACAGTGCCACGGGGCGACCGTACGTGTGCTGAGATGAAATGCCCGGCCACCCACTCCTCTCCTTTTATCACCCCTCTCATAATTAGGTTGGTTAACATACTGCCGTGTATGCAGTCATATTGACTGGAAGCTTAATCATATTAGTATTGAGTTCCCGTCCCCTACGCGCCCCCAGGTGACACTTGTAAGTCCAGAGTTATAGCCCTAACCTATGGGAGGAAATTAGCTGTGGACACAAGTTTGCTCTTGTTCTCCACCCTCTGTGTGAAAATATTTAGCAGGCAGGGCAGGCAGGCGGGCGGGCGGGCGACAACGCTGTGAGAAATGGAAAAGGGAAAGCACGGCGTTCTACATAGAGCACCACGCAGTCTAAAGGCATGAAAAATGCAGGAAGAGCAGAAAAGAGGTGCAGCGTGTGTTCGTTTGGCTGGCAGTCCATTAGGGCCTGATAGACATTTCACTTACCAAAGTCAAATATAACAGTCGAGCATTCATTAATATGAGGAAGGGTCCCGGGAATCAAACCCACCATCTGGTTAAGACGACAGTATAATCTACAACTCATGATTAGGTCTAAGGAGTGGAATTTCACTTTAATCTTTTTCAGGGCTTGAAATTTCCATCTGCACTGTGCGGCACATCATTTTTCTTCAAGACAAATGTGCTGTTTTTCATGTTCCAAAATTAGATCAGAAGAAAACGATTAATCATGTCATGGCCTGGGAAAGGAAACAAAGATCTGATTTTCCTCTCTTCCCTCTCTCTCTCTCTGCCCCTCCCCTTTCCTCACCTCTTCCTTTTTCTTCCCCTCTAGCCTCCCTCATCCCCTCTGTAAGACCTCCCCTCCTTCCTGTATCTCTTATCCTCTGCCTTCCCTTCGCTCTATTTCCACCCGCGTTTCTGGACGGCGTTCCTGAAGCCATGTCTTCCTCCCCGTCTTCGTGTGGGTTATTTTTCTCTTCATCGCTCGGCTTCAAAAGAAAAAAGACACGTAGGCTCGATGATTAATAAGAAATGGCGACGTGTCTTTTAGCCTTCCCTCTTCTCCTCCGCCCTCCCTATGGCGGCGAACAACAGATGGCGGCCTGTTTGTATGTGACACCACAACCAAATCTAAACCGGGAAGAGTGCAAGTCACCGGGACTGCAAATTAGTGAGGCCACACAACTGTCAGGTGCTGGCCTCCACTGACAGTTGTAGCCCATTACGGGAACATTGATGTTTTCACAGTGTGACAAAAAGGAATCCTTTTTTCCCCCTCCTTACAGAGGACCTGTCTGTCAGCCAGCTCTCAAGTCATAACAAATCACTGGCACTCAGCTGAGGCTGAGCATTGGGAGCGTCAGGGGAAGATAAATGACCTGCAGGCCTTTGAAGTGCTTTGGCAGTTCAGATGGCTCGGCGGCGCTGACAGAGAAATATACACAACAGCGTAACCAATAATGAGAACATTAAACATTCCTGCCTCCTGACAGGCTGACAGGAAAGCCCAGCCTGGCATCAATCATCTTCCGAGGCATAACCTTGACAATTAGTCTCCTCTCTGCCTCCAGCTCTCACCCTGCGCTCTCCAGACTCCAATACCCAGACTGCACTGGCTGCCAGGCTCAAGGCGGATAGGATGGCGGGGTGAAGATGACAGTGGGAAGGAATGAGGGCCACAATCAGTGGACCAAGACAGATTCCCTATCTGTGTATGTAGGTGACAGCGGATGTGGGCCCAAACATCCAAACATGTCAGGGCATCACATTGGATTTATAGTGTCATCTGAGCCAGGATGGCAGGGAACTACTCTGCCCTCTGCTCACTTTTCATTCACCTCGTATTCACAGTCTCCTGCCTGTCTTCCTGAGTCATACCACTTCTAATGTTCACAAAAAATACTACATTTTGAGACTGTATATTATACAGTATATGTATGATGAAAGCATATTTGTAAATATACTTTGTAAGTTCAGTATTATAGCACAGTCACCAAACATATTTTACAAGATTTTGGTGACTACTTATTGTATCTTTTCAGCCATTTTGGAGCTAATCATACAGTGCAACCAGCAGTCAACCTCGGGGCCTGAAAAGTGAAGCCAATACTGAAGTGCCTTAAACTTCCATTCTTTCTAATGGCCAGCAGGGGGAGACTCCTCTGGTTGCATAAAGAAGTCTGATTGTATAGAAGTCTATGAGAAAATGAGCCGACTTCTCACTTGGTTTATTACCTCAGTAAACATTGTAAACATGAGTTTATGGTCTCAATCGCTAGTTTCAAGTCTTCTTCAATACAGCATGATGTTCATTTAATAAATTATGGTCCCATTTAGAGTCAAATAGACCATAAAGCAGGGTATGCTTTAGGGCGTGGCTACCTTGTGATTGACAGGTCGCTACCACGGCGTTGTTCGGTCTGGGTGTGTCCATGTTTTTTGTCTCACAACTTTAACCCTTTCACAGTGTGTTTTGAGTTCAGGAGAGTTAATTATAACCTTTTTGGTTGCCTAAAAATGTCTTATTCAGCATTTGGTTGTACTTATGTCCCCCCCACTCGTGTCTCTTCTGGTTGCAAAAAAAACAAGATGGCCGAACTCGAGGCTTTAAAACGGCTATCCACAAACCAATGGGTGATGTCACGGTGACTACGTCCACAGTCTATGAGTGCAATCCGATAGAAGATAGCGTGTCAGTGTCACGTTTGATGCGAGGCGTGAGTATTACACATGTGTATGAAGGTGCAGCACCAGCAGAGGGCAACAAAACCACTTAGTTAGGTTTAGGAAAACCGTCATGGTTGGGCTTCAAATAAGTACGTAAACTAAGTAAAGTACATACAGAAACAACGTAACATAAGCATGGAAAACACGTCACAAACGTCACTAACGTAATTTACAAAACAAAATACCGGTCTCGATCACCGGTCTCCTGATTGCAAGTCCTGTATTTGTTGGACCCATCCACGTCACTAGCTCTGAGCGTAGCATATTTACGCGGATGCATTTACATTGCAGTCAGTACAGTCTACATGGCATGAAAATGACATGTCAAAAGTAACAACAGCGTTCTTATTACACGCTTTTTTTTTTTAATCGAGTCATTCACACGCCATTTCGATGCGACCGGGTTGTACAGTGAGAATATTTCTATTGCTTGAACACAATTGGAGAAAAGAAATCAAATAAACTGTGGAAAATGTATTTGTATTTCTCATTTCTTCAAACTAAACTAAATCGTGTTGGGATTAAATAAATATTCAGAAGTATTTTGCCTTCAGTAGTATCGAAGCAAGATCACCTGCAAAGATTTTGGTTTTGTTATCCAAATAAGTATATTTAATGTGACAAGAAAACCGTAACGCATTTCTGAGCCAAGCAGCGCAATCCAAACATACATGTGCCTCAATAATAGGTAGTGAAACAGCAGGAACAGCCAAAGTCCCCCAGCCATACCGTTACTGAGCACAGTATTTCACTTGTGTTTCCTCCATTAGCCATCCGCATGTAAATCAACACAGACAAGCTGACCCCCAATGTGTTTATGTTCTCCAGTTTCCAGCACTTGCGCACTGCTCTGGCCGAACATTTTGTTGCCGCACCAGAAGAGATGATTTATGTGGAATGAAGACATTTCCCCTTTGACTAGCACATTTGCGAAAAGGTATGTCAAGGATGTGAGGTGCCTGGTACGGGCAACCTTTCAAGAGAGTATTTTTTTACCCGCTTATTGGAAGAGCAATAAATATCTGGGCGACAGGGCCTTCTCATGGTTACAAAGCTTACCTGCAACTGAGCTGGATAATTAGCAGGCCCTGAAGATGATGTATGACTTTCATTACCCTTTGGGACGGGGCAAACTAAATGAGGACACAGCTAATTGCCGTGCAAAGCAGTCTGGCATGATGGGGAAAAATGCAGTCCCTCTCTCTCTCTCTCTTTCTCTCTCTCAGTCCTTCTCTCTCTCTTTGCTCTGTTGAAAAAAGGAGGCCCTGTTGCGGTTGTGGGGCTGTGATCTCCCTCTCCTCCCTACCTCGCTGCCCGCAGGAGTTCACTGACTGTCCATAAATCAGGAGCTGCTTACAGCTGAAACTACCCTGAGTCATCAACATGCAATAAGCTGAGTGACAGATTCCACCCTGACTACATTACACGCTCAGTTCAAACAGCCTTGTTCCCTACTCTGCTTTCTCTTCCCTCTCACCTTAACTCTCTCTCTATCTCCCCCGTCTGTCTGCCACATCTTGAACTTCTTAGAAATCCAAACCCATCCCGGCACGGTGAGGATAAAAACAAAAGCTAGTATAATCAGAAGATCTTCCTCTCTGCCAAACGTTCGGTGGGGTGGAGCGGGGATAGGCTATAAGCGGAGTGGGTACGAAAAGTGTTTCCAGAAGCAGCCCTCTCTCAGGAGTTCCAGTGGTGGAAGCTAATGTCTAAAATGGTGGGGTTAAGTATGTTGGCATCCATTACAGCGACAAAGCCCTGCTCTCCCGCTGACATGCCAATTCAATTCAAGCAAGCCTCTCATTCATTACAGGATGGTTCGGTAGTGATGGTTGTGTTTGTGCATCGGGGTTGGCACGTTCTGTGACTAATTGCAACCTTTCTGATGGATGTTTAACTCTCGACTTGATGCTTGGTATCCTCTCAGTAGGACATCTGCATTAGCTCAAGTTGCAAGTTTTAAAATGTGACAGATTTCAAGTCAAGTGGCCTATGAAATTATAGACCACTAGGAAGATGTATTGTTGAGAAAGCTAGTTAAAACCTACATTAATTGATTTTTTGGCCACTTACCAGCCCAACGAGCTGTAAATACAACACTGACATATTATCACCGTGTTAAGTTTTTATGGCAAATGTGTTAGCAAACAGTTGCCTGTTTACAGATATGGAACAACGCTGGCATTCACTTGAGTCCAATGTAAGTCCAATATCACCACTTGTGTGGCTACTGATAGTAATGCAAAGTGTGTTTTAATAATACAGATCCCAGAGGTCCATTCAAAATGACCAGTGGGCAACCTCTGGGTCTGAAAAGTGAAGCCAAATGCAGAAGTGCATCAAACTTGCATTCTTTCTAATAGCCAGCATGGGGCGACTCTTCTGGTTGCAAAAATAAGTCTGATTGTATAGAAGTCTACGAGAAAATGACTCTACTTCTCTCTTGATTTATTACCTTAACATTGTAAACATGAGTTTATGGTCTCAATCACTAGTTTCAAGTCTTCCTCAATACAGCATGCTACCACGGTGTTGTCCGGTCTGGGAGTTGTCCGTGTTTTCGTCTTAGAACTTTAACCCTTTCAAAGTGTGTTTTCAATTCATGAAAGTGAATTGTAACATTTTAGAAATGTCTTATTCGGCATTTGGTTGTACTTTGCTCCACCCACTCGTGTCACTTCTTGTTACAAAAAAACAACATGGCGACGGCCAAAAACCAAGATGGCGACGGCCAAAACGCTGAACTCAAGGCTTCAAAACAGCGGTCCACAAACCAATGGGTGACGTCACGGTGACTATGTCCACTTCTTATATAAAGTCTATGGAAATGATACAATGCATTGACCACTGGAGGCAGTAAACACGCCTGTATCTGATTACAGTGCACCCAAACAAACTGTGGGTTGAGAGTATTCATCACGACACAGCGTTTAAACAAAAAAGACAAAAGAACACTGTCAACAATGTCATCTGACACGATAGTACTGAACTCAATGATTTGAAGCTCGTCTTCTGCACGACATCAAATGTGTTGTGCATGCACTAACTTTGTCACGTGAAAAAAAAATATAGAGAGGCAATAACAGGATGCACACAGTACACTGAGTGGCTATCGCTGAAAATGTTTTGAAATATTTTTAAATCATGAAAATTGTAATATAAGGATAATAACTGGTATACATTCATTCATTAATTTTTTTAATTAAATCTGTATATTATGATAGTTCTACATTTGGACCTCTTGGATTAAGGTAAATTATTCCAATTGTACCACAGTAAGGGTCAGTGTAGTAATACTCAATCCAATCTCACAGGAAGGCATATAAATAGCACGAGATTATGAAGAAATTCCGCATGTCATGAGGACGAATTTGAGCTTTTTCTCGTGTCATTTGTACTCCACGCCACAAACCTACAGTAATGTCTGCAGTTAGGTTAACAGTTAACAAAACCACTCACTTAGGTCTAGAAAAACATCATGGTTGGTCTTAAAATAAGTACGTAAACTAAGTAAAATACTTACGGAAACAAAGTAACATAAGTACGGAAAACACATCAAACAAAACACAAAACATTACAAAACACGTGACTTACAAAACACCGGTCTCGAACACCGGTTTCCTGGTTGAAAATCCTGTGATTGTTGGACCCATCCGTCTCCCCTCCTGCCTACCATAAGCAAACTTTCTCCCTTTTTATTCGACGTCACTAGCTCTGAGCGTAGCATATTTTTGCGGAGGCATTTACATGCAGTCAGTCAGTACATGGCGTACAAATGTAACCCGGTCTCACAGGAAGGCGTATAAATACCAGTCATTCCACGTGTCATGAGTAAGTATTTTAGCCTTTTTGCGTGTCATTTGTACGCCACGCAAATGTCAGCAGTTAGCTTCAGGCAAGAAAACCACTTAGTCAGGTTTAGGAAAAATATCATGGTTGGCCTTAAAATAAGTAAATAAACTAAGTAAAATACGTACAGAAACAACGTAACACAACTATGCAAAACATGTCAAAAACGTCACAAAAAAACATGTGACATACGTCACTAACGTAAAATACAAAACAAAACATGGGTCACCAACGGTCTTGAATACTGGTCTCATGGTTAAAAGTCCTGGGTTTGTTGGACCCATCCACCTCCCCACCCTTGCTTTTTATACTACATCATTAGCTCTTACCGTAGTATTTATACACAGATGCATTTACATTGCAGTCAGTACTGGACACATGGCATATAAATGACTTGTGGAAATCAAGAAAGGTATACTTATTGCAGGCTAAACGCCTTACGCATTATCGTGTCATTCACACGTCTTTTCGTGCAACCGGGCTGCAATATTTGATCAGACTTGTACTTTTTGATTTGACACCTCCCCGGTGCTTTACCCTCAATTAAACTAATTTTCATCATTTTACTTTCTAATGGGGGTCAATCCACACATAACAGTCGCTGCCCTTTTCATCAGCAATGCCAAAGACCTATAAAACACAGAGAAGCAGCTCTATCACCAAATGATTTTGTCAGCCATGAACTTAATTCACTTCCCTTGAAGCAGCGATCTGGAGCCTATTAATTCCCTCTCAGCGCAGTGAACGAGGTCTTTTTGAAACTATTTCACCTCATACTAATGAAGCAATTGTTTCCTGTACCATGTGTCAGCTCGCGGAGCGTCACTAACCTCAGACAGACACAGAAAGGCTTTTGAGCTGTCAGGAGGGGTTTTGTTTGTTTCCGTCAGTTGTGCCGATCTGAGACTTGAAAGGTACAGCTCGGTTTAGATCCAGATGAAACAGGCACGGTCCAGTGATGTGAGGGCGTGTGTCTGCTCACTGCTCCAGAGATAATCGCACAAGTCAACCCACCGGGCTGCACCTGCTCTTACGTTTACCTAAATTAATTTGATTAAATTTCAAGTTAAGAGAAACGCTAATTGTTCCTGAGAACTATTTTAGGCTTCACCAAACAAAAATAATGCTTGGATGATTTTGTTGTGTTGCAGGAGAACAAAGCTTTTCTTCAACTAGGCAAACAAGTTTATGATTTCTTTCTTTGTTTGATTTTTGCTTCAAGTATCTGTGTTATTTGCTCTATTGATTCCAACTTTGTCTCCTCATCTACGCCCACAGACATCAAATCCCATTACACGCTGCTGTGTCAGAACTCATTGGATCTAGTTTTGTATTTATACTGACAGTGGGTGAACTCCAGTGCTGGTTGAATTCCTCGTTGTCCTGGATGGAACCGTTCGCTGAGCGCAGCAGGAAGGGAGCAGGCCTCGCCGATGCCTCTTGTTTATCTCAAGGTGAGAATTGTTTTTGTTCTCACAATTCTCACAACATATCTCCCTCCTTGGCCCGCAGCTCCGAGGGGCACATATGAAGAGGAGGCGAATGATTCAGACTGAGACATCTCTGTCTGTCTCTTGTTTTTTTTATGAGCGTGCATTTTTTATCTGGGAAGAAATGAAAAGTCTTTTGGAGTCTCATACCTCCAATAGTACATCAGGTCCTAACAAAGGTGTAGCCTATAGTATGTTGTTGGCTCTACACCTTTTCTTTCAATTCGGGGTATGATCTTTAGCTTAGAGTACTATTTAACATTTGTTTTACCAGGATAGGCCCATTGAGATTTAGCATCTCTTTTCCGAGGGAGTCCGGGCCAAGAAAGCAGCTTAAAAGTACAAATAACAGACGTAAAAAACAAAACGGCAAAAAGTTAAAAACAACATAAGAAATTTCACATGAAGCAAACAAGTAACAGACTTAAAAAAAAGAAACAGCAAATTGCATCAACCAGTGAATTAGCAGTGATGTTCAGTAACAGGACATTCAGTGTTCAAATAGTCCTTAATCCTGTATTCAAAATCTTCCATGCTTATAAAATAATAGAATAATAATAAAATGTCTCTAGCTCACACCAAGGTGAAGGTGCAAAAACTACAGAGCGGGTCCTCTTCATGGAGTCCGCCATGTTGCTTCGCCATGTTTCATCAGTAGTCCAGAATGGACAAACCAAACACTAGTTAATTTTTCCTGCTTGGGCGGGAGTCGATAACGTCACTTGCTCCCATCGCTGCTGCTCTCTATCTCTTGCTTCAACACTCACTTCCCATATATACACACACACACTCTAAACGATCTACTCTTACAACTGGCTCTAGAGAGGGGCCATTCACATTTTGCGTCAGCCACCCTAGCAATCCTACACGCTTGGTACACGGGAGAGGCTTCAGTTGGTTGTAATCTCAACCTCACCGCTAGATAACGCTAGACCTTTAACATGCCTTCACATGATAAGAGATTTGCTCTTCATTCACGGTGATGTAGAGCGCAGAGCCTTGCAGAGGGAGCAGATAAAATATCTCCCCAAAAAGAGCGCAAAGAATGCCATTCACTGTTTCTAGGCAACAACAGCAACAACAACAACAACAACAACAGTTGCAGCTGTTCTCATTTGTTGCGCTTTGAAAGGGTAGCGGCAACAAGGTCAAAGTTGAAAATTTTTTAACTTCGAGCGCAGCGCTCGGTGACGATTTCGAGTGGTGTGCTATGCCAAGGGTGGCACTTCCGCCTAGTTGGGCGGCACCGCTCTCTCCATAGGAAAACAATGGCACAGCCAGCGCAGAGCGATTTTAGCGCTGATCATGTCTAGACAGCTTAACACAAGGGTGAGACAGCTGTCAATCAAGCACAATCTGTAAATGCCAACACCGTCCTTAGACAAGGTCTAATCAGGCAAAATAAGCGAAAACACCTGTGTGAGAGGACTAGAGGTATGAAGGGTAATTTAATCCACAAACAGAAATTAACATAACTGAGAATAGTTTTTATCATTTATTTACGTTTCTTAACTTCTTTGACCTGGGCTTCATGTTAAGCTTTTTTAGGCACATGGCCATCACAAAAGTATAAAAGCAGACAATGTGACCCAGTTAACAAAACATTTCAACGACAACAGGTTCAAAATGTAAAATGTACAATCCCCAAAGGACCAACCAACAGCAGCCATTTAGAAATAAACATTCATCTAGAGCTACACTTTTAAACCGCTGCTGCTTTTTCTTGCCAATAACTGGCGCATGTTGGATTCAAACAACAAGTTTACTGGCTCTGCAATCTGATGATATTGGCTGAGCCTGATATTGTCTGCTTTGCATCAATGACAATTCTCGTTAATCTTCATGAGGAATGAAGCAGAATGGAGGTGACAGTGAATATGATGAAAATCCTGCTCCGGCAGCCATGTTGGGGAAATTAAAGGTTAACTTATAAGTAGGGCTAAATTCACAACAGAATGTATACGATTGCAACAGATTGAGCTGACCCTTTTATATTATGAGACTTTTAATCCTGAGATATTTCTTCCAAATGCAAACCATATGTTGGGTTAATATCAGCGCTAGCCTTTATGTTCCCAGACGTCCAGAGCCAGTAGATTTAATGATGCTTTGCTGCAGGAACAAAACAGCTTCCTAACAAATCCTCTGGGGATAGGCTCATAATACATAACTGCTGTTTCTGATCAATTGTTAATATTATGTTCCTACCTGACCACACTGAACTCTAAACAGTCTCTGAACTTGGAGGGATTTTGACGTTTTCCCATTCGCATTTCCATTACAAAGTGTTTCTTGACTGATATTGTATTCTAAAACGTTTCATTTTTATTGTTGTTGGCATTAAGGAAATAACAGGAACAAATTAATTACAGCGAGGCACTTTTTGAATCCAGCCAAAGCTGTTATGTAATAAGGTACAAATGAAACTGTATCCGCACATCGCCCAACTTTGTTTATATTTTTCATAAACTCTGGGCCTGCTGCTGGAATAAAACTGGTGGAGTTTTGAATGAAATCTGACAAGCACCAATAAATCACACTAAATCATGAATCGATAACAAATGCATTCTAAATTATGAATAATGGCCAGGCAGTCATAAACTAACACAAGCGCAACTCAGCAGGTCATTCATTTCATGGCAGCACAAAATAAACAGACACATTTCTTTCACGGCACTAATAAATTTCCCCGAAAAAACCCAAAGAACAGTCCATCTGCTTCGAATAATTTTTAATTTCCTTTTCTGTCCTGTCCCCATTTGGTATTCCACAGAGATATTCTCAAAATTCTTTCATTTACCTCGTCGCATATGCATCCAATTACTTTTGTCCCTGTATCGGGCCTGCGTCTGGTCTCTCTCGAGTACGGTGCAAAATACCCCCACCTGTACCTTACGCAAACTTTATACTTGTTTTATTATCTGTGAGATGCTGTGAGTCATTCAGCTTGTGCTCTGGTGGATTCGGCCTTGGCTTGTGGTTTGATGTCTTCTGGCTCTGGCCAGGAACACCTGCACCTCCTCTGCTCTCTCTCTTTCTCTTTCCAGGCTGATCTATTAGCTGGCTAAATGGCCCAGCAGATGTTCACAGGCCGACGAGGGAATCCGTTCCTGTCCTCGTGACCGCTTCAGCAGCGATGCCGAGAGGATTTACGCATGGAGCGGAGGACGACGACGACACATTCGAGTTCATTTATCACTAAATCATATTTAGGTAAACAATTCCACTGGGTGTCATCAGTGCTAACTGCATTTAAAACGACCCCTCATTTCCCATGAACCGGATCATGCTTGGCTTTTTTAAAGCAGTTGGAGGGAACAGAGACTCCTCTGGGATCCAGATATTAACCTTCTTGATCTTATTGCGGTTGACAGAGTAATGACTTTAAAGGGGACCTATTATGCTTTCGTGCTTTTCCCCTTACCTTTAATGTGTTATATAGTTTTTTGTGCGTGTAAAAGGTCTGCAAAGTTACAAAGTCCATGCCACTCTTCCCCACAGAAATACTGCTCCTGAACAGCCTGAAACGCCTTGATTGAAGTCCCGCCTTTTCTTCTGTTACATGGTGATGTCACCAAGTAATACATTTGCATAACTGTTTGTTCGACACGCCCTCAAACAAGAGTGGAGCAGGAGCAGGAGCGGATGAACGGTTGAACAATCATAACAGTGGGCTAGCTGACCAATCAGAGCAGACTGGGCTTTTCAGAAGGGGGGGTCAGGAGCTCAAACAGAGCGTTACAGACAGAGGGTGAAAAGAGGTGCTGCAGCACAGCCGGTAAGAAAAAAGTAAAGCGTTTTTTTAAGATTAAAGCATGTAAACAACCCAAAATACAAGTATGCACCTGAAAATAAGCAAGCAGTACATATAACCTGCAACAAGATCATAATGAGGATATCACAGACTGCTTTTCGCAGATATGTTTTTAAAAAGATACTTTTAAGTTGACATTTTGCAATTCAGGAAAAAAATGTGTTTTATGCCTAATTAAAGACACAGTTCTAGTTTTAGACTATGCTGATAATGCAACCTAGGGAAATTTAGTTAATTGCCTCTCTTCTTGCCTCTCCTCCCTTTAGAATAAACATTAACATGTATTTGTTTTTTTATAAAGGTTTTCACTTTGTCTGTTTTTACTTTCTCAATGTGTCTAATTTGATTGTTTCTCTATAATGGTGTGCTTTAAATACTGTAGTTACTGTCACCTGATACCTCACCTACTGTATGGAAGTCTTTGCATGGAAATAATATATCACAAAAATATGTCACCTTCAAACTTATTTGAAAAAAAGAGTAGAATTTTATTTAGTTTGACACTGACACTTTGTGCTTGGGTTCACCCAATTTCTAAAACAGAAAATAGTATACTAAACAATATGCTACAACTAGAGGTTACAAAATATATATTTTTGTGATTTGAGTTAACTGACTTTGAAAATATCTTGAAATTCTAGAGGAAATCTAGAGAAAAATGGGTACTAAATCAATGCAATGTACAGTATGTGCTACATCTCTAAAAGCATTATCCAAATTAGTCTAAAGGTGCAGTACGCAGGATTGGGTGAGGTTGGGTTGCAGATTGCAACCAACTGAAACTTCTCCCATGTGCCAAACGTGTAGGAGAACTATAAGGTGGTCGACACAAAAACGTGAAATGACCCTATCTAGAGCCAGTGTTTGGTTTGTCCGTTCAGGGCTACTACAGAAACATGGCGGCCGGCCACGTGAAATGGACCCGCTCCCTATGTAGATATAAAACGGCTCATTCTAAGGTAACGAAAACACAACGATTCTTATTTTCAGGTGGTTATACACTACAGAAAATGTACTTATTAATATTATATTCCATTTCTGCCAATAGATCCCTACACACGGTTCCTTTAATGGTGAACAAAACATTTTCATGACATATCTGATTACAATTTGGCTTCGTATAAATCATAAAATCTGGCTGATTTAAGTAGAAATATACCTGTAACTTTGAGCTTTTGATCACTGTAATCTCTGAAGCTCCGTCTGTGTGAACTGCAGCTGAGGCCTAGAGTAGTTGCATGGTGATCTCGTGTTCACACAATGCCAGCCCTTTCCTTCACACTTTGCCCTCTTCCTCAGCTGACCCCCAGGTCCTCCCAGCTCAAAATACACCCAGGGTATCTCTTTTTATAACCGCTGTTGTGACAAGCTGGACAACAGGACGTGGCAGCTAATGAATGCCTCAGAGTGTCTTAATTAAACAGTTGGAAAAGTGGATGCCAGTTACAGAGCAGAGGACAGCGTTGAGGACACAGGCCCCTTTACAGAAACAATTACTCTCCTGCTCAAATTGATTGGCATGAGGTTTGATTGATAAGTTGATTTGGCAATTGCTGAAGCCTGCAGAATTGGAATATTTCCTGGGGTAGAACATATGGTTTGATTTACTGAGCAGTTCAAGAGGACAAGCTTGACAACTAGAGGTAGGGATTGAATGACATTTTTGGTAAGAGAGCAATAATTTACGTTTTCCCATGCCAACTATTAATACCCAGCTGGCCTCAGCACAGCACCACTTATGTAGGTCTTAAAGGCCAAGTAGGACGTGTTGTCACTGGGGTTTTTATAAATCTTGCCCACAGGAACGCAGCTCTAAACAGGAGACTGGAAACAGAGCTGTGAGTGATGTGAATACGTGTGCAATGTGCATATCTACAGAGCCTATGCTTTATGGCTGTGATTTCTTGTGGCACCCTCAACTCTCATTACACAGGATCACAAATTTCACCGTTAACTTTCGCAGGGAAACTGGGCTCAGGAGATAATATCAAGACCGGGGTGACTTATCGCCGTTGTGAGTTGCAGAGAATTCATGCTAAAATGAGGGTGCAGGAACAAGCTCTGTGTAGAGGAATATGTACCACTATGTGTCCAAACCCTTGATTTTAATCGAGGACTCTCTCAGAATGTTCTCAACCAAAATTACACTGGAAGTTAAGTGTCACATCATCCCTGACTGTTTAATTAATATGTCTCTTAAAGATTTACAAGAGCAGCTGTTATATGCATGTAAGTTGAGAGAAAGAGGAGAGCTGCGATAGCTGTCAGTGTAAAGCTAAAAGATTGCAGTAAAGAAGTCTTTGCTCTTTAGAGAATTTACTGGCACAGCAAGGGATGAGGAGACACTAAAGGGTAGACGCCCGTTCCTGGACCTGACAGTTTGATGGCCGTGTGAAACTCAAGAAAGGCCAGGCTGGTTTGTTTTCAAGCCGTTTATAAACTGTACCAACATGCTCCCAGCACACTGGAGCTGCTAATTCATTGCTGACTTTAATCACTCATCCTGTGATCGCTCATAACACCACACAACACAACTGATTTCATGCGTTTTAAAAGCTAGTGTTTGCACTCTTAAGGCCTTTACACACTTCGGGGCGTGATGAATAAACAACATGGAAAGGCAAAATACTCAGCTGCGAATATTTCACGTCAAAGCTATTCATACCGGCAGCGATGCAAATTTGCGTCAGTTTTTCAATAAAAGGTTTGAATAGATTCACGCAGGCAGAGGACCAACTACCGGGATCCTGTTGACCCAGAGCAGCGTCTGGCAGTCTGTCTGAGGTAAACTGATTTATAGCCTAAGCTACTGTAAGCTATTTTATTGAGTTTCCTTTTAGCAAAATGCTCTGAGGGAATTCACCTCTGGTAAACAGTCACACAGTGTATATGTCTATAGGGCTTTTATTGTGAAAGGTAAGAGTGGAAGGAGTGGATCTGGTCTGCGCTGCTTTTGTCGAGGTTGAAAGGAGTAATAAACTTTGCTGTCTTGGTTCAGACTACGGAGCCTCCGTGTTGTCATAACCCGCGGCTACACTATGTACGTTTTTAATATGTCCATTCCGCACGTGATTGGTTGATGCTTTTATTTGCTGTGGCTCAGAAAAATCAAAATCATTACAGAAAAATAAATGATGTTGCTTTTTCCATTCGAAAAAATATATTGAAATAAAACAAAACACCCCTGGTATGTAAAGCCCATGCATATGCCTACTGAAGGTTTGCAAGGCTCACTTGTTTGACATTTTGGGAAATATGCTAATTTGCTTTCTTGCCACGAGTTAGATGAGGAGATCGATACCTCTCTCATATGTGTATGTTAGAGTATATATTATTTATTATATATTATAATGAGATATAAAGTGTTAATTAGTGAGCTTTAGCTACAACCAAATACAGAAATGCACTGCAAAGACAGAAAACAACCATATGTCGCAATGATAGTTTACAGGTATATGCGATGAATTAATGGTATTGGTGCTATAAATAGACACAGGCATGCGTACGTACTTGGTGTATGTGTGCCCAGTTCCACAATAATTGATATTAAAAAACGAACCAGGCGTTCATGCAGCTTTATAAATCTGACCAAAATAATGTCAATGTATATTTCTGTTTCTGTGTGTATACAGAGTTTTAGTCATGAATCTACACAGAGTTTTATGCATCTGGCCCCCTGGACTTTAACACTTGCTCGTTCTCCTCACTGGCTTGATTTCACAGAGTCTCTAATGACTAAAGTTACACAGCACAGATAATGCTTTACATTTAATGGACGGAAGTAACAGAGTGCTACTAATGAACTAACCTGACTCTGTCAGAACCATCTGAAAAGCCGTCACTGGAAAATGGAAAAGGGCAGGCACTTTTAAAAAAATATTTGACAGGTGATTGGATGAACCATCTTTCAATCAAACTAACAAAAGCAAAACTAACCGAAGGTGAAAACATCGCCTTCAGGGCCGTTCTTTGCTCTCTTTCAATGAAGAAATACTCTCCAGTTCTGATATAACTGATGCTATTGCAACATCTACGCTAACCTCTTCAGGAACCGCCATTGCCGTTTAGAACAAACAGTTGCCTCTCCGTGTCGCCTCTCACTACAGTCTCACAGATCTAAGCCACGCTCGTAGCTGCAGTAGCTCCACACAGGATGCCGATTGATCCGGTCACTGGCTTGCTGGCCACAAACGCATCACTTGGAGCCTGTCAAGATGGATTTTCGTATGAAATTTGAACCTGTGGTTCTCGCGTGATCTTGTGACATCACGAGAATCCAGCTGCCGTGCAAAGGTTACTAATGAGCTACTAGACGAAGACAATTATTGAACCATTCAACCTTTAAGTAGCAAAGCTTTTTGAAGCTTTGGGAAACATGTAAATCAGCATCCACACAAGCCGTGTTTCCTTTCAATTGTCAAGCAAATTTTAAGCAAACTTTTGCAGCAAAAAAAAGAAATGCGAATTAGGTGCGTTTCCATCAACTGGTTTGGAGTGAATAAACTCGGCTACAGCGTAGTTTGGTCAGAAGTTGGTGCTATAGGCTACACATGGCTATAATCCACCAGTCAACAGAGTAGAAGAAGTAGAGGTTGACAACCAGAAACAAAACAAGTCGCCCTGGCCATCTAACCATCTATGAGAGAAAGATGAGGAGAGGTATTCAGGAATTTGTTTCAGTTGGGCGAGATTTAATTGGTCTTTCATGTCAGCTAGTATTGGCCATGTTCCATGTTGTCCAGAGACGAAGACAAGCATTCGCACATTATGGGAATATCCGGGAAACTGCTGATCAGTCATGTGAGTTGAATGTTTGCTACGTCAGAATTTATTCAGCAAAGGCGTTTCCATAATCCATTTAGCGCATCAACTCTTTTTCCATAAAGGCAAAAACCACCTCAAATGAGCATAAAAACTTTTTTTTCCCACAATCGAGGACGTGTTATTGCATTTTGCTGTTTCCATACAGCTTTTCCAATGCGATACTTTAAAATGTGCATTCAAATATGTGAATGGAAACACGGCTACAGTCAACAACAGCACCAAAAGGGGTCAGCCCTGGAGTATGTTCCCTCAGTTCCTATGTTTGTTGGGTTGGTTAGGTTTAGGGATGAGAAGAGAGATTGGTTAGGGTAAGAATATCAGGTTAAGCCAATCAGAGGTAGAGTAGGGCGGGCCATGGGGTTTTGGAATAATGGGCCGTCGAAACAATGGCATGGCACTGGCGGAGGTACTGATCTGAGGGAACATAGACACGCTCCCCAACAAAACATTATCAGTTTGACTTCGATGTGATTCAAACTCCTTGCTTGAGACATACCATCACTGACAGAACCTAGTCCTGACCAGTTTTAACCCACAATGCTCCATACAGCCCCACAGAACGTCCTCATCATGGGCCACATTGCTAATTCGGGGTCCCAGCATTCCTGTTTGGTTCACATGAGACTTGTCAGCTCCTGGGGGCACAGATGCTTGCCTGTCAGAGCCACTTCAGGACGATGGATGGAAGAACAGGCCGCGGAGTGCTCTCCCTCTCGTCAGTGTTAACTTACAGTGGAAAATGATAAACACCTCTGACCCCCTGTCCATCAGTGAGCTAGTTAGATGTCAGGGAGGTTTGGGAACAAGACCTTCAGCTGAGGAATCTTGCTGAGTTGATGGTTTAAAGTCAGCAGCAAACTGCACAACAGTTGGATGGTAAAGCAACTAGCCACAACTTTATTGTTGAGGAGCAGTCAATGAACACTGAATGGTGCATTCCTTGTGTTTTTACTTTTGCAATTCAGATACTTGCATACACAAACCAATGTCTTGTGTTTGCTAGAACTTCTCTATTTGTATGCAAACCAAGTTAAAAGCAAGCCACAACCCAACCAACGTGTCATCATGTAACGGTCCTTGTGATTTCTCACGAAAAGTTTTGTGACGCATGTGTCAATTTCCACTTTCAAAATAAAACTACTTAGTTAGGTTTCGTAAAAGATCAACTTGCTTAGGTTTGGGCAACAAAACTACTTGGTTACGTGGATTACATACAAATTTATATTATAGGATATATACAAATTATCGTGCATTACTTTTTCGTAGGTGTAACTACAAGCGGTTTATGAGAACAGCCTGACCTCGCACAGGCATGAACGAATGGAAACGGCAGGTATGTCAGTCAGCAAGTTGACCAGGAAGTGGATCTGCTATGCTTTGCAGTTTGCTACAACAGCTACTCGAGTTTCCTTTGTTCCTGTTCTTCGTTTCTTTCCCTTTTGTTTTGGTCACACTCAAAGACAAGGTTTTGAGATGATTCCTGTTGAATCTAAGTTTTTGGAAAGCTGTAGGAGGCTCAAGATCCCTGATCATCATTGTTATGAGTCTGTGTTTTCAAAATCTCTACATTGGAGTGAAATGTTATCATGACCAGTAGTCGTAAGAGACAAAAATACGAGGGTGATAGCCAAGTTGACAAATACAGGAAATGTACTCTGTCAAGACCATATTCACAGTACAGGGGAACGATATCCAATTCTATGGGGCTGGTGAATCCAACTGATGTTCCACTGTTACGAAACCAGAGACAAAATATAAACATCATGTCTTCCTTTTCAATTTTATGAGTCTGTTTATTGGGATTTAATTACTGCTCTTTGGCAAGTTCAACACACCCGACTGAAATCTAAAGCATCAGTCAAAATAGCACTTGGTAAGCACTAGTTGACGTGGGACTTGAAAGACACCAGGGGCATGGTCGTCCCCTCTGGGATCCGGTTTCAGTGCTGCATGATTGAGGCTGCCAACCTGACAGGCCCACCTGCCCAGTGGCTACAGCCAGCTGGCCCGCACAATGATTAACGACTAGCGTAAACTTACTCAGCAGGGTCTCAGACACATTTGTGCATTCACTCACACGTAGGAGTGTTACATGACGCTAAAAGCTATTACAGAGCAGGGGCCCAGACCAAGGCAGGAATGACATCCATAAATGTTTAGTGGGACTGCCTTGCGCAGTTATCACTTTTCAAAAGGAGGGACTCGCTCGTGTCAATAAAGCATGATTCCAGAGATCAATGGAGCAGATTTATGCGCTGTGGTATATGGGAGATTACCCCCAAACCTGGATCCCATATCTGCCTTGAGCTTTCACCCCCTGCTTCCCCCATAAAAAGAAAATGACATCATAAAGAGTAAACTGGGCCTGATATCAGACTCCCCGGCTCTAATCCCTAGGAGCTTTTTGATACCTTTGAATTTCATTTTTCAAGGGCGGCGTACTATTAATCTTTTGGTGGGGTGTAAAATCGAGCTCTGGGAAAGCTGTTCAAAAATCTCCACCTTTTTTTTTCCAGAAGAGCAAGGCCGTTGACGGGAGCATGGCATACTACTCCTCATACTGTACCTCAGTCTCATTGGAAGAGCTTGTTTGGTGTGAACTACTCAGTGAGTAAAGACAAAATTTCAGGGGCAGGAATGCAGCTTTATGCATCTGATAAAATCAGGCGGAATATGACAACCTTATACTACAAGTAAACATCTGTAACATGTTCTTAAAAGCCAACATTGTTACTCAACTGATTTTTATGACAAAGGTAATTCAACCTTTTTGTACGCACATAAACGCCTCTGAGAATCTGAACCTACCTTTCATTTGATTCTGGGATGTGGCTTTGCTGTTTTTCCAGTGGCAGCTTAGCATTACTGCATGATGGTCCTTAGACTGACAGCCTTGTTATTACTGTAGCAAAGGAGGATATACAACAGGCAAAAAGATTAATAGACAAATAGTGTAGTACCTACAACATTTTAAACGTCATATGTGACCTCAAATGGTACATTTTGGACCACATTGTGTAATGGCAATGGGAATTTTTGCATCGAGTCCCTTTTGTCAGAAAAACATGTCACTTTACAAACTTTATCACTTTATCATCTTTTTTTCATCATCCAAGACAGCAATTAATTTAAAGGGCGGTGCATTATTTTTGTTTTTTTGAGGTTTTTATATCATTCTCTCTCTTCACAGTGGTGTTCCTTATGTATTCAAATCCAAATATTTGGTGTAAGTATGTATGTTTTAGCGTCAAAATGCTATTTTCCCGAGCCCTTCTAAAAACTGTTTCCTACGTGACCTGACGTAGGTTTATGCATGATGACGCTGCTACATGTACAGTATATATGCATCCTTATAGTCAGTGTTTTGGATACAGTAACTTAGATGGTGGTCGGCATGCTTCCTGTTTGGAGAAGCAGACTGGAGTCCCGGCACGGAAGCTAAGCAATGTACTGCTGTGTGGACGCCACGTTAGTTTGGATCCGAAAGTCACACAATAACACAAACTAACTAACCGATCAATGCAACGGTAGACCAACAACTCCTGTGTTCTGCGAGGCAAAATTACTGTTTTTGTGAATGGAGTCTAGTGGCTAGAAGACAGCAATATAATGGCTTCAGTTCCCCGTCGGAAAGGATGGCGAGGTAAAGCTGTGAAAACAGCTACACTGATACACAGACCACACACTGATACACACTGATTAGCTTTGGTAACCTACGTCACTACTTTTTGCAACAACAGAACGCAGATGGACCCACCCTTTAAAACCCTGTTGAACATAACATTTGTTTTGCAAATGTAAAATAATCGATTGCGGGAAGCAGATGTTGACAGTAATTCTATGGATTCAAAGTAATGACTAAAAGACAGAATGTGGTATTGACCATTTTTCAAAAAGGACACAAGTTAAACCCTTTGCTTTTAACTTTGACTTCAATCACTGCTTTACATTTTTTATCCACCTTCATTATAGTAGGTTGGAATTGTGCAATATAATAAATAGTTTTGAAGAGCTATCACAGTCCTGCTGATACATACTGTATGTAGCGGATGAATCTTAGGTTCTGCATATGCAGCAGCGACTGTTATCCCATTATTCCCCAACTAATGATGTGCTAGAACCGTGATGGGTAATGCACAGAGCCATGCATCCAAACGGCAGTGAAATGACTTCACAAGATTCCCAAATACACATTATCATCGTCTTTTAATTTCAGAGCGCAAACCTGCATTTGGAAAAGAGAAGCAGCAGGAGCCCATTTTTCAGGCCAGCCATTTGTTAGTTATGTGGATATCGATAAGGAAACTCAGCGTGCAGAGGATAGTTAGTATTCTGGATAGGGCTCTTGGAAAAATAGGCTGTTTTTTATCCCTCCCGTGAAACACCGCAGGCCACACCATTGCTCCAACTCCAATTAATTTCTACACCCCATTCATATTACTCTTCTATGTAAGTGCAACGTTTTCTAATTGCATTCATCACCAAAACCCTCACTTAAGTTCCCCCAGTATATTTATTATCACACTAACTGGGTCTAAATTATTAAACCTTAATGATGTGGGCTCTGAAAATATGTTGTCCTTTATTTTCCCCACAGAGAATCAATGTTATACATTAGCAGTATAAATTAAGTAATACTTTACCTAGGCATGTTGCCGCCTTCAATATTCCTTCTCGGTGAAATGTATTCTCACAGTCCGGTGGCTCGCGGGGGCCTCTGGGGAGAGGATGATATAGTTCATTCTAATGAAAGAGCTAGGTGCCGCTAATGGTTTAAATGATACATTTGTGCAAGAACAGCAGAGAAAATACATATGAGAGATCTGGCGAAAACAAGATAATTCACGCTCCCGTGGGGATATGATGTCATCGGACACATAGTGTATGCCGAGGCTCCTGGGAGGCCTCGGATGCAAGGAACGGCGGCGTATTCTGCCGTGATATATGTGGGTCAGTAATAGAAATGGGCAATATACGGTAAAGTCCATCACACTTAAAGGTTAATTACAATAGCTACAGTAGTCCTACCTCTTTATGACGAAATTGGTTGCTATTAATCAACTTTAGAGTGCCTTGTAACATTATAAGGTGTGGAAAGCCATAATGGTCTGACACAATGTAATCTCTGTCTTTTTAGGATATTTAAATAAGCCCTTTATTTGAAAATTATTGCGGAGAAAGTGCCAATTAACAAATGGAATCAAAATTTCAAATAAGCTGCAATAAAAGACAGTTTTGTCCGCTTTTGAATAATCAATGCGGTTAAAAGTGGTTGTAGATTGAGCCATTAACATGATTTGAAGTAACTGATGTCTTTAATTTAAAACCGTCTTTATTATTATCTTTTCAACGAATCTAAATGGATTTCCGTGCCTCCTTGCTTTTTCAAGGTGGGAAGTAGCCTCTAGATAAACGGAGATTAGGGAGCATTGTCTCATTGCAAGAGCATCATCCATAACATCTTCCCTCAGAGTGACTTCAATTACATTAACAAGCTAAATGCTAGTGTGAGGGGGGCATTTAGAGGTAAAAACACGGAGGGCTGCTACAAAGGTAAAGCCTGTGACTGATGACACACGGGTCGAGGAAATACAGAAGAAAGAGCACATCCGAGCGAGGTAGCCTTGATATTTGCCAGACAGAGAAAAGGACTAAGCTCCTCCTGCCTTCTGTCTCTGGCTACCAGGATAAATCTCCACTGATCGCTAATTGTGTGATTCTTCTTTTCTACATCAACTTCAACCCGACAGGTTATTTCAGCTTGTTATCGGGAAAACATTTATCCACTTGGAATTATTACTCTGCTAGGGCCTCTGGTGAAACACAAACAGTAGTGAATCTTGTAGAGTTATGGTAAGGCCTCTCCTCATTAGATGGCCAATCGACTGGCGGAGCGGAGGGCCCAATCCCAGCCCTTTATTGAGTGTTAAGGAGACACAGACTGACATTTACATCTCTTGCTTCTTCATGACTGGCTAGAGAGAAAATGGCTGCCATAGATCCTGGCTCTGAGGAGCGGCAGCTAAGGTCAGACAGTGAGACGCATCCTCGTCTCCGAGCCATGCTTCATGGGACGAGATAGCGCATACATGGGAGGAAAATAGGGTGAAGGCAGAAAATAGAATACAGTGGGTGCTCAGTAAGTAATATGTCATTTTGATGAGTGCGCAACACGGTTGCATGGAACAAACGCTGTTCTCCCAAAGCAACAGAAGTCCTCCAAAAACAAACCTAAAAGATGTAAACAAGACAAGTCACCCAATCTCATCTTGTCTGCATTGACTTATTGAGCAGAAACGGAGGAAAACACTGCTGTGTGGATAAAGCACCCACATATACCCCAAAGAAACCGCAACGGCCCTCCACGACTGAGGTGCTCTTTTCATTCAGTGGCAATTACAATCCACACCTGGCAACACGGAAGACTCAATGCCTAACAATGTCGCAGAGGAACTCTCTTCCAAACTACCCTCCCAAATTGGCTCTGCAGCTTCGACCCAATTAGGGCTGAAATATGGTAACTGCATCGGCCATTACGGAGCCGTGGAGATTGTGCGGGGAGAACTCTTGAAGGTTAGGAGGGGGGTACGCTTCAGGAGTGATATGCTGTGCAGACTTATGCTTACACAGCAGAAAAAAATCACCATGACGAGGGGACAGCGGAAAGAAGAAAGAAGCAAAGGAGGGATGATAAATAAACACTGCTGGATAGAGATCCTGTGGACATATATTAGAGTAGCGAGGAACACAAGCAAGGTTAGTGTCTCGGCCAAGTACTAGACTTATTCATATCAACCTTTCTTTTGTATCTGGGGAGTCAATTGTTGGATGCTAATACGGTCTGTTCGGTACCAATGTAATGAGCCATAGTCATAATCTTGCTGAATTGGCATTACAACATGCTGCATTTTGCCAATTTATTAAGAAAGATTTTTTTAATTTGAAAGCCAGTTCTAGCCATTTACATGTAAAAGAAAATAAAACTACATCTTTGTTATTTAAGAATAAAATATAACACAAATTGCAAAAGCCAAGGCATTGAATATGCTTTTATTATGCAAGGAGGGGAATGATGTTTTATAGTAGCTCATCAATATCTCAAGACATTTTAGCAGACCTGCATAAAATAACAAACCGCCTTCCCCCTCTCTCTTCCTGGATGGCTGGCTGTGGCCTACATGTGCTCCTGACACCGGGGTAACTAATGTTCTCTGTGCCAGCAAAGGATTCTGATTTGATATAAGCATTCAAACCTGTCTGCCGTGAGATATGGCGTCTGTCAGCCTCCGCTACGATTGATTCCCCCTTGCCCTTAAATGCAGTGCTTGCATGCAAGCCAAGGACACTCGCCTGCCTGGTCAAGTAATGACAATCGTCTTTGAGGAATAATGGGCTGAACGCTGCTTTTGAAAAGTTACCAGGCCGCATCCAATAATGAATTCCCGGGTCGATGACACATTGATAGATTCCTATTCTTCAGATGGGACACTGTAGCTGCAGTTTAATTGACAAGAAATGAATTCAGGAGGTTGGGAAGGAAAGGCAGGGATGAGATGGCGGGAGGGAGGAAGCAAGAGGGGGGACTAAATTCTGTGTGATCAGCAAGGTTTCAAACAATCATTGGCGAAGTGAACTCTCCGCCATATCTATAAGTCATCATGTTTTATAGGCCATTAGGATCTCCAGAGAAGGGCCGTGTGGAGACCGTGGCTTTTTGTCGAAATTAAAATGTCAGAGCGGAAGAAATAGAACAAAACAGGGAATCTGCAATTAATTACCTGGCCATAAAAATTCAATAATCGGGAAGCAATGCTGTTTTCCGCACAGCAGTACTCCTGATCACAGCAAACTGGAATAGAATGCATTCATCTCCCCAAATTACATTTCTAATCTAAAAAGGGGATATACTAGAGAGGGAAAAAAAACCTTCAGCGTGAGCAGAGTACCATACACAGCCTGTAGCTTACTGTCCTGGGGGTAAGCTTGAGTGCACACAAACCAAAAACCCCAATATCTAAAAAATCCCATATTCTCAAAAATCCAAAAGGACCAATGAATTGAAAACCGTTTTAATCTATTTAATATTTGAATACAGAATTCATATAAAAATTGTTAGCACATGCGTTGAAATTTTGATAAATATGTGGCCAGTTTTAAAATGTTCACTGAGATGCACAGTGCTGATATAGTAGGACTCCATCTTTTCCCCCATTGGTGAATAATATATAAGCAATATATTGGCCCGAGGTAATTGCTGCTAATGATTTTCAGAATGATACATGCCATCAGCATATGCCAATGGAAATTCAATAGTATAAGTGTTGTTAATGTGAGAGAAGATGCAGTGTAATGTAAGTTTTATTGACTTATTTGTCAACTGAAGTGGAGAGAAAACTACTGCTAACATGATGCATCACAGGACAAACATATATAGACAGAAATACTTAGTGGGATAATGAATATGTCCAGTCTGTCCTGACAGTCTACTTAGTCCATTAAAACTACATTCACTTTGTTATATATAAGATTAACAGAAAAACAAGCTACTAACAATGCTTATATGTACCAATATACAAATACTTGTCAGAACATCAACGGCAAACTCAGTAGAGGAACTTAAGGACAGGTGTCTTCCAGTCTCTTAGTGTAGCTCCTTGTCATGTGAGCATATTGAAAGTATGCACTCCTACTTGCTAGACCATCACAATACACCAACTGAACAATGACCACTTTTTTGAGAATGTAAAGGGGATGGAGAAAATCTGTAAGTAGACAACATTGGTACCAATGCTAGTCATGTTTAACAATGATAACCGCAGCAAATTATGTATTATTACATTCTCTGCTCTATATAAATATAATGTTTCAGGTTACAGAAACCCTTAGGACGCTGGCATAATCTAACCAAAGTGTTCGTCGGATGGTTGAACAGCAACATAACATTTTTGTAATTTTCTGAAACAGACAATCCAACAAGCACTTCACGCAGCGATTGGCCAGAGATGCGTAAGTGAGACAGTTGGCAGGGTTTGAACTTATTTATCACGCTCTCTTTCATTCTTTACACAACTAGTCCTGGAAGTTTTGTGTGTACAAACAAAATGCCTTCCAGAAAACTGTCCAAAAGTTTATGTCATTATCCCTATATTTAAACGTTTATCTGAGTATCTTTCACAAATGTTAAACTTCATGGTTTGAAAATTCATAAAACAGAAAGTACTTGTCTTTGTGTGTCAATCAAGGTGTAGTGTCAATAAAGCGATCTATCGCCATCTACAGATGTTGCAGTATCGCAACTGGCTACTGGGAAAAACTGGCAGCAAATCTGACTTTACGGCATCATATCCAGCTCTCTTAATACGTCCATAATTGTAACACACATATTGTGCAGACACGTTGCACTTGGGCAGGTACCTCAACTTAAGTTCAACATTGACATACTACCTTTTTAAAAATAACATGGCAGCAAGTCAAAGTTGAAGATATTTGTTAATGAAAAAAAAATCAAAGTCATCAGGGGAGCAATATAGAAAATGGAAAAAAGGACAGAAGAGTGAAATATAGTACAGTATCTAAAGCCTATTCAAACTTAGATGACTAATTGCAAGTTTGGTGCAGGGATATTGATTAGTGATGTCCGCTGATCCAATCAATCGAGTTCTGAGCCCTTCAAGACTTTCTATCATTGATCAGTATTGGCTTTATGAAGCCATATTCATTTATGATCCTTAATTCATTGTAACCCATTGTGCTCTGGAGTGGGTGTATGGCATGGGGCAATAAAATGGTTCCAGACGATGACTGCTGTGATTTGAGGACAGAACATTGAAGTATTTTAAATTATCTTCAAACACTGTCTAGCACCATAGATACTGTTGCTTTGAATACAAATCTATGTTTTCTAGATTTAATTAATATCTTCTCATCTTTATGTAATAGACCCGCCTGTTGTCCACCAGAGGATAGCGTGTCAGTGTCATGTTTTGCCTCGCGAAGGCGTGAATTCTAAACGCCTGTATGAATTGTGCAGTACCAGCAGGGGGCAACAAAACAACTCACTTAGGTTTAGGAAAACGATCATGGTTGGGCTTAAAATAAGTATGTAACTAAGTAAAATAGAAACAACGTAACATCAGTACGGAAAACATGTCACAAACGTCACTACAAAACACATGGTAAATGTCACTAACGTAACTTGCAAAGCACTCCGGTCTCCTGGTTGAAAGTCCTATGTTTGTTGGACCCATCCACTTCCCCTCTCGTCCGCCATAAGCAGTCTTTCTCACTTTTTTTTCTACGTCACTAGCTCTGAGCGTAGCATATTTACGTGAATTGCATTGCAGTCAGTACAGACTACATGGCGTAAAAATGACACACCAAAAGCAAGGACGGCATGCAAGCCTTTGCCTTATGCATTATCATGTCATACACACGCCTTTTTGTGTGACCGGGCTGATATATGTCAGGTTTTGCATACTTCAATACGTCACTGCATATTCAACACAACACATAAGCTGCATATTGTGCACCTGTGTACCTGCAGTAGATGCTTCTGTTTTCTGTTTAAGTATTTTGTCCCAAAAGTTAGTTATGTACCAAGGTGAGAGAAGGGGAAGGACACACGGGCCGAGTCCTCAGGACTCCCCGCTAGACACGGGACTCAGACTCCCACAGCAGAGGGTGGTCTGAAGGGGAGGAGGAGTGGTTTTAATTTAAGGAATGCAGTGGTGCTATATTTCACCCTCTGCTGTTGTCTCACATTATCTTGGTAAACATCCCAGGTACTAATATGATATATTTTCGAGCAGGCGGTGTTTCATCCTGCTCCCAGCGTGATTGATGAATGACGGAGGGATGAAACAGGGACAGAGATTTATGGCGCTCGGGCGCACAGAATATGTATGATTATCAGCTGTGTGGTGAAAGCAGCTCGGTTTGAGTGATAGGCACAGGGAGAGAAATCTACTAAATGACTCCATTCCCCCTGAGAAGTCACAGGAGGAGTTTTTTTTTTTTATCTCTGTCTATCTCATTCTGGCCCTCTCTCAGACATTTGTAGCTATGTTCTTGAAGATGAGTGGAAGAAGCAGAAATCAAACGCAACATAGGCCTATTATTACATACTTGTCATGCATGTTTGATGTTTAAGAGATTACCAAAGGGAGACAGATTTCTTTCAGCTAATAAGATTTAAACAAATTTTACTAAGTTACATAAAATCTAATTTTCTGAAAACAAAGCGACTTTCTCCATCAGCAGACAGTGCTGCATCGCACTCACTTTGTCTCCGTCTACACTAATCAGCCTCTGAAAAGGTGCGACAGTAATTGTCAGAGTGAAATGCTGCAGTTTATCTTCTGTTATACAGTAATTCTGTCTAAGCTCTGATATAGTTATAATACCCATTGGCACCCTTGAGTGCCTCAAACAGTCAGCTCCTAATTGATCGATACGACGTCGTCATAAATCCCAAATCCTATGCACTTTATTGATCCTTCCGGAGCGCTTTCCGCTTCTCTGCATATGTGATTGCCTCAGCCCACACACATGCCGAGTACAAGGCATATTTTATCCACCGGAAGCATTATTATATGCAGACTGTATTGTTTTCAGCATCTGAGAATTACTGCTTGCCAGCATGACTTGAATGACACCCTAGAGAGGGCTTCATTTCCTATTCACCTCAATTTATATTTACACTAGGGCCGTAAATAACGCTAATGCACCGAGGCGGTTTGGTCAGAGTAATTGTTTATTTGCTTCCTAGTGGACTCGCTTGACTATATTGCTGATGAACACTTCAATGTCTAGCTCTGAATTTCACTAGAGTGACTCTGTTACATGCAGAAAATGTGTGAGCAACCCTGTCTCCTACAAAATGAAGTCCCCATATACAACTAAACTGCATTCTCAATTACGTTTCGTGGGAAACGTATTTTTTCCCAGGTTACGATTGCAGTTTTAAATATGTGATTACCGTGATAACAAAACAAAAACGTAACAAAATTACTTGGTTAGGTTAACTAAAAACATCATGGTTTGGCTTAAAACAAGTAGCCTAAATAAATTAAAATAAATTAACGCTTACTTTTGGTTTCACTTGGGACACGGACAATGGTCACCTGGGTGAAAGTCCTGTGTTGACCCATCCATCATATGATTTAATCAGTATTAATATGTCAGGAATATTGAAACTTTAAGAAAGCTATTGGATGTTATCTAACTAACTTCTTTAGCCTATAATGTCAAGTTTGAAACTTCTGTTATGCTGTGAGATGTTATACTACTGTGGTGAATTTAAAGATGCCACATACAGGATTGGGAGCATTTCTATTGCCTCTCAACGTCTGTCAACATGGCAACGGCAGGCCGCAGCTCGCAGCTAACAGCGCTAACAGTGCTAACAACGCTAAACAGAGCAAACAACTGTGAAAGTGCGGACAGAGATAACAAGGTTTACCTTAGGGGGAAACAGGAGGGTGGATGCTACACTTCCACGCCGACACCGTCGGTCAGGACGGCGTAATCATCCGTAACCGCCGTACGAGAGCAGTGCAGAGCGGCGGCCGTGAGCTAGCCAGTGGGGCACGCTCACATGCATTCGCGTCGGCCCGGCAATGTCAACAAAGCACAAAGAAGCTCGAATTACAACACACATAGAGGGAGAGCGACTTCATTCTCTGCTCAGGAAGACTCCACTATACAGTATCTTTACATAAGCAAATAGTCGTTTGCTGCTATAAAATGTTCTGAATATCAAGTTTAGCACATTTAAAAGCATGGCCTACCTTCCATTTACCGCCTCTGCAACCAAAGAGCTCTGTGCTGGAAATTTGCTATGAGGATGTTCTTGTTCGCCTCACAGGTGTGTTGCATCAGTGGCTAATTAGCCCCCTCACGTGTGATGTCATCATGTCAGTGACACTCCAATCTCTTTCTACACCCTATACCAGGGGTCAGCAGCCTTTACTATCAAAAGAGTCATTTTAGGCAAAAAAAAGAAAAGAAAAATCCTTCTGGAGCCGCAAAACATTTGAGCATTGTGGTGAAGGTAACACAGTTTATAGTCTAAGTATATAGTATATAAGTCTAATGCAGTGAGGGTCCAAGTGCAAATGTACTACGGAGTATTAGGGCCACACTGAGGGATTACATTTTTTCGAAAAGGTTTCGAGAATAAAGTCATAATATTACGAGAAAAAAGTCATAATATTATGAGAATAAAGTCATAATATTATGAGAATAACGTCATAATATTACGGGAAAAAAGTCATAATATTTAGATAATAAAGTCAGAACTTTACGAGAAAAATAAAATAACACGTAAAATTATTACTTTATAATATTATGACTTAATTTTCATAATACTACGACTTTTTTCTCTTAAACTTGTGACTTTATTCTCATAATATTACGACTTTTTTCTCGTAAACCTATGACTTTATTCCCGTAATATTATGACTTTATTCTCGAAATCTCAGATTTATTTTTTTTCATGTGTGGCCCTAATACTCCGTCGTACCGTCGTACCATAGACCTACAGCAATGATAAATAAAAATGAAAATGTGAACAAAAAACAGTTATTCATTTCCACTAATTTTTTAAAAATAAAATCCACAGGGAGCCACTGGAGAGGGGCTAAAGAGCCACATGTGGTTCCAGTGCTGCAGGTTGCAGACCCCTGCCCTACACCTACACCTACACTTATAACACTAGGCCTATGTACTGCAAGTAAAATGTCACATTATTGATATATACTGCAAATGCAGTTGGCATATATAAGCATTTTGCAGTAGACCTAGGTATAATTTTATATTTCGGTTTAATAAAGGGCTAATATATAATAGGCAATAGGCCTACTGGCAGCTGCGTTCAATAATTTAATAAGCAGGAGATGTTGAAGGCTGGATTCTCCCCACATTTGATTGGTTCTCATCACAACATTGGTTCACATTTGTCTTCCCTTAGTTTGTGCCATGTAGCCTACACGGTTTTACTCTTTAGAAAGGCCAGGCATAGAAGCATGCTGGTATAGCCTTGTGAAATAAACCTTTTTCACAGCAGACATTTGGACCTGTCAGCAGGAAAAGCACAGGTGTTACTAATAACATTAATGACAGCTTGGTTCCATCAAGTGTCCCAGTGAGCCAGCTTGTACAATACCAGGACCCTGCAATTACTCCACCTAAATGGAATGCAGCCATCATTAATGTCTTTAATTACACCGGTGCTTTTCCTGCTATAACAAGTCCAAAAGGTCTGCTGTGTCTTGTGGCATTCACATTTACTTAATAACCTGTGAAGGTGGCTGAAAGGTTAAACTATCCATGGAAATAAAGTAGCCTACAAGACAATGGTATCACAGAAATATGGTTTGGTCCGAGAAAATGAATTTGCTTCTCTTATAAATCGAATTGTCTTCGACATAGCGTGTACTCGCTTCATATTTCTCCCAGCAGGTCTGTTGCTATGGGGGACAGGACGCCAGAAGGGTAAAGACCCGTTCCTGAGAAATGACTCACCCCCGCGCTCATGTGACAGTGGCACGTGTCCAAGCGCAGTCCATAAGGTGGAACAATGAGAGGATTTGTCGTCTCGTAATTGTAATTTAATAAAGATCTCACATGGTATCGCCGGAGCCTGACAGGCAGGGCCTTCCGGCGCTTGTTAATGCAATTGTTCTGGTCAGACGGTGCTGTCACAAATCATGCTGAAAGTTGGGTGACGGCAGAGCTCGTGGATACTTCCTGAGAAGCTCAGACATGTTTTGGATAGAGGCCAGGGAACGGCTGCACATGCTGTTGTGTTGTCTGGTTGAAAAGAAAATCAAGAGCTGCGGAGTATTTGTTGCAGAAGATGTGATTTCAGAGAGAGAGGATTTAGGAAACAGTGATTTTGCGGAGGGCTATAAAACATGACTGAAAAAGAAGGACAGTGAAGTTAATAGATAATAATTATTCAAACATCTAGCGTTCGTCCCTAAAAATATCAGGTGTTGACAGTTTGAGGTAAACCATTCCCAAAATGGAGGCTCCAGAGGATTAAACAATGGCCTCCCTCGCCACTGACACCTCCACCCTCCCTCCACTGCTCTTGTTTCACCTCTCTCTCTTTCACTGCTGATGTATGGCTGATGTGTGACAGAGGGAGCTCCAGTAAAACCCTGCATACATGCCAAAATACATTTTACAAGCACTGCTCTAATCAGCCTGCAGCCAGAGGCTCATAAATTGCCTCAGTGTGTCTGGAGCTGGTGAACAAACGCAGCTTATGGTCACTGCTGAGGAGTTGGATATACAGCAGGCCACGCTCTCTGCGCCCAACCAACTCTTGAGTGCTGCCGCTGATGTTTGTGAGTCACTTCAATAGAGGGAGGAACAACCCGGTGCCTTTATATCAACAAAAAATGACAGGGGTATGATAATTTATGCGCCTGTTTAATCAGCTGAGTGCATGTAGGCAAATGTTTGCATATTGCTGCATGTTTTATGTCAGATGTAAGTGTACGAGCACATGTCCCCGCGCTTGGATGCTCTCACTCATGTGGGAAAGTCTGTTAAAAGCTGTCATTACATCCATATTTAGGGACCACCGGAGGATTCATCAAGGGTTCGTACACATTCTGCTCGTCTGAATTATCGGAACGATTTGGAGCGCTCCAGCAGGTAGAATGTGTTACCACTCCAGCTGGGAGGTTGTTTTGTTCTTTTTAATCTCAGCTGTAACCTTCAGCGTCCTCCACTGACAGGAAATGCAGTTTATCAACTGGGGATGACACCGGCGGAGGTGATATATGCAGGACTGTACTTCCCCAGATAACTCTAATAGCGTGAAGCCCCGTCCCTGCTCCGTTCCTCATTTTCAACCAACAGGGAAATTCCTGAAGTAGGAGAGGTTGATCAAATAAAATGATACTTTGAGGAATGCGCTTGAGTCCCGAGATGCCTTCGCCAAGTCCTCAGATGACATCTCAGAATTAAATAAAGGCACCTTGTCATCTCAGTAAAAAAAAAAGAAAAAAGGGGGGTGTGGTGGTTTTAATGTTTTTTTCATGCCATAGTGTTATAAATTAAGTTATATCACACACATACATCTGTGTAAGTGTGGACTGACATTATATGAGAGTGTTGCTCTTAACAAAAGAACAGCCATGCTGTGTGTTATATAGCCAACATGTATCTGTTGGCCTCAGGCCACGAGTGCTGGTGTAGAAATGATGAGCACATGGCATAAGTATGCGTGTCCTTAAGTATACACTATGTACACTATGTTCTAGACTAGAAATATGTCATTGTTCTATCACATATCACAAGCTTCATTATTTATATCCCTATATGCCAACCGGCTATCATGCCAAAGCGTGTAATAGACCCGCCTGTCCACCAGAGGACAACGTGTCAGTGTCAAGATTTGCCTCGCCGAGGCCTGAATATTACAGGCGTGTATGAAGGTGCAGTACCAGCAGGGGGCAGCAAAACTACTCACTTAGGTTTAGGTAAAATACAAACTGTATAAAGATAAACGACATGACAGTTCCCCAAAAAGTGAAGCCAAAACATCTTGATCGCCACCCCGGGTGGCTGGCTGCAGTATAGATCATAAATCCCAACCCCTCCATGTTAGCGGATGGGACATGGCCCAAACTAAAAAGTCTAAGTACACGTCAAATTAATTTTTCCCCAAAGATGGTTTCTGTCATTTTAGGTAGTTCTTACCACACTAGTTTAAGTTCAAGTGTTCATTTATCTGATAAATTTGGTTTTAATTAGTTATTTGACGCTATAAAAAGGGGTTGAGACATCATGATTGACAGCTGTGAGTCTCTCTCACTGACAAACTGCGTCCGTGCTCAGCTTGCGATTGGTTCGGGCGGGTGACCTCGATACCGCGGCTCCACCGCCCGATCACTACTGCGCAGACTCTGGCTCCAAATGACGTCAAAATCTCAAGATGGCAGCTCTCGTATCCGAGGTATTTTGACTTCACTTCTGTACAGTGGGACGAAGTGGAGAAACATCAACCATCTATATAAACAGTCTTTGGTAAAATAAAATAAGTGCTGAAAACACATAAACAAACATCACTAAACAACAGGGCACAAATGTCACTAACGTTGCTCACAAACCAAAACACCGGTCTCAAACATCGGCCTTCTCGTTGAAAGTCCTTTGTTTGTTGAACCCATCCAACTCCCCTCCGGCCTGCTATAAGCAGTCTTTCTCCCTTTGTATTCTACGTCACTAGCTCTGAGAGTAGCATATTTACGTGGATACATTTCCATTGCAGTCAGTACAGACTACATGGCGGCTACAAATTACACGCCTAAAGCAAAAAAAGCGTTCTTATTACACACTTTTGCTTTGTACTTTTGTTTTTTATAATTCTTTAATTTTACATCTAATCCAAATGGGATCCATTGGGTGGCAGCACTGAGCGACAGCAGTGATTATGACCTAAAATTAGAATTGTTTCTGTAACAAATACTGATGAAAAGAGGAGTATTGTTTTCACACATCGAGTGAAAGGGAACCACTAGCTATCCCTGACAAAGAAGGAGAAAACATGTCTCACAGCAGTTTTCTCTCATATATAATACACAATAAAATGCCATCCTGTGGCTGTACATTGAAGCAAGGCAGATTTTTGTGTGCAACAATGTGCAGAACACACTTGTAATGACATATCTATAATGGTCTTCACCTTCAACATTCCCTCACTTTGACATAGCTGTCGAATAAAACCCCTGCAGAGGAAAGCTCATAACCGCTCTGAGAGTATAGCCTGCGTCTATGAAATCCAAGATTTGTTGCTTTTTATTCTGAGAGAGGATACGGTTGGGTTTATATACACCGACACACACATGCTCACACACATAGACGCCACCCTCTGCTCTGGTAGTCGATAAGCAGACTGCGGCTTTGGCAGCGCTCTATCTTATTTACAGGACGTTTGTTGCACTTGACATTTATCGTGGCTCCGGGGCCGTGAACTTCATGCAAACGCCATTGAAGCATTCAATGCCAAGGGCCCGCGGCCTCCTGTCTCGGCGTCATCACAAGTCTTTTCACGCTAAGATAAATCACTTCCACTGGACCCCGAGCGCGGGGAAGGAGAGGGATGGAGGTGGGGGGATGCGAGGATGGAGAGAGAGAAGGGCGGGCAAAGGGAGAGAGGAGGTTCAGGGAGAGGGGTGATGACATCCGAGGAATACCCGGAGGTTAACGCCAGCCCCATTTCTCCCTCGTTAATTGTTGGGTGCGTTCACACAAATATCACTAACCATTATGAGGGCAGCGTATGGTTCGGGTAAATGCTCTTTAGATCTCAGAGGGATGTAAATACTGTCACCACATGACTGTCCTCGGTCTGCTCATGGCCACAGGACATGAAAGCTCCAGTTCTTAACCATCTGATAAATGCAATATATTGACCTGAAGGCAAAGGGTGGGCGAGTGTGTACTCTTCTAAGTAGCTATTACAGTTTAACTGTGATCAAACAGAAAAGAAAGATTTTTAAAACAGCATCTTGTGAGTTCTCCATGTTGTTTGCTATCATGCTAGCATAGTGGTACCATCTCATGGCATGGTCACTACTATTTATTCCTGGGTGGGTAGGTTTAAAGCGGTTTATAGATTGAAATATGTCCCTATATGTGATTATCAAGTGGTGGAAATAAGTACATTTACTTAAGTACTGTGCTTAAGTATTATTCTGAGGTATTTATTTCCGTTACCATTTTATGCATCTCAGTACTTCTACTCTACGACATTTCAGACTGAAATATTTTGCTCCACTACATTTATTTGACAGATATAGGTGAATTTTCAGATTACTATTTTATAATAATATATTATATGTTATGATAAAGTTGTAAATAATCTTATAAAATAGATAAAGATTAAGTGGCTCCCAACCTTTTTGGTTTGTGACAACGACAACGACAGCGACAGCGACAACGACAACAAAAAACTGTGTAGTTGGGTAGTCATATTTCAGATGTCTGAGTTTTTAGCAGCTTCACCAAAGAGAGAGTTACCCTCTAAATTTCTAATATGGTTCCATTAAAAAACTGTTTTAGGCTCAAGGTGGTAAAATAACTATCATTAATTATTTAAAAAAGCAAAGATTAGAGAAAAGTCAAAAAATGAAAAATGTGTTTTCTTCTTTTGTTAATTATCTCCTGGCCCCTCTGATTTATCTTGTGACCCAGTGGAGGGGCCTGACCCCTATAGGTTGGGAACTACTGTACACAAATATGTGAAAATATATTAAACGTGCTTCCAACTAAGTAAAAATAGGCTATAATGTCGACATTCAGTTTATATACTGCTAAATAGGAGGTTAAAATGAACTGTTACCTATAATTTTAACAAATAAAATGGCTCATTCTTGAGTAGCTTGACTAAATGACTCACAAACTTTTTCAGAAGGTTTCAGTCACATCTCATAGTCTTCAACAGAGGGTGGAGATTTGTTCAGTTTTTATTTTGCTGTTTGTAGAGATTTTTTTGATAAAGACAATGAAAGCTCTGGGAAAAGATATAAAGTGAGCCGAATGTTAGTTAATGTACTGTATAACTTCAGTTGATGAGAAACAATAACAGATATAATATAGCACAATATAAGGCTTATTTTGCCACACATTATAGTCACACCACGTATCTGAAAATAAAACTCTATCCCCTGAGAGAACCATTTTCAAAAGAAACCATAGAAACTGAGTGAAAGGCTGACAGTCAAGAGGCAGTATATGGTCCTATTATAGGTGGAACAGTACAAGACGTAATAGTGGTACACATTAAAAAATGGCTTCAGTATAGAATGATGAATGCGCCTATGGAGCCCACCAAATCCTCCCAGCAGCTCTCGGGGCAATATATCCTCACGCCGTCAGCCCCCAAATTATAAATCACACTTCTCACAGGTCCGTATGATTCATTACAATTTATCGACAATAATTTACAGAAGTGGTTTTCAGATGCTTTTAACTTTGCAGCGGCGGTAATTTACAAACCCAGAGGAGAAAAAAAAAAGGAAAAGGAAACAACAGTGCTGTATTTTTTCTACTTGACTGGCAGGGCGGCAGCTAAGCGATACGGAGGGGTAAAAAATTAGATCGTTGATGAAGGCTCATTGATTCAAATGCTTGATGTTCTTGGAAAGGCAAAAAGATGACACTGAAGAATGTGCTTCAGGCTGCCTTCTGAGCTACAGAGGTACTCTGACTCAGATCTGATGCGAAAAAATTTGATTATCATTTCAGCAAAAACACACCCAAGGCAAACAACTAACAGACAGCACAAAGCACGCTAAAAAACAGACTGCTTATTCACTGCGTAATCCAAAACACATAACAATAGCAGACACAATGCTTTGCTATTGTAGAAACTAATTTAATGATGGTATGTAATGATAGTGTTGTATTTTACTACCATGCAGATGTTTGTGTCAAAGTCTCTAACCTAAGGCTTGCTCTCGGGGAAGCTTTGCAACCTTTCACAAGATATTTGTATTTTACATCATAACCTGCATCTGTGTGAGCGTTCACAATGCCCTGCTCTTCTAAAAAGGTACTGCTGATCTACACAGAGGCTATTTCTGTTGCCGTGTGACACTGATGATGTTGACGGCAATCGCCTTCCCACATCACAGCCGCCGCAAAGGTCAGACCAAATGAGAGGGATGTGTAAGCAAAGCCTGTCCTCTCTGCCTCAGCCTGATCTGGCCTCAGGCACTCTGGCTGATGAGGCCTAAACATCAGCACGGGGTCATTATTTCAACTAGAGAAGCACTTAACTTCCTTTACTCCCCGTCTCTGAGGACGCTGCTGCAGCAAGGTGGACGACGTAGAGAGAGAGAGAGAGAAAGAGAAAGGGGAGGGCAGAGCGTTGGGTTTTGTCCACGAAGTATGAAGAAACAACTTTTTTTTTTTCTTCCTCCCTCGTGTCTCGGTGAAGGTAATTCCTGCACACACCGTGTGAATTAATTAATTACAAAGCTGGCTGGGTATCAAAGGTAAATGATTTAATTATATTCCCTGCGTCTTTGTTAAGAAGCCAACTGTCAGGTGGTGGTAAGTGGGGCTGTGGCCCTCTGTGGTGCCTGAGGGGTGCGTGTGAATGTGTGTGTAGGTGAGTGTGTGTGTGTTTGCGTTTCTCTGTTTCCCTTCACATAAAACAGAAAGAAAGAAAATTAAATTAAAGAGGGAGAGTGTATCCATGTGTACTTTAAGTGTATTTGCTAGTTTGAGACTGTCCTCACCAGAAAAACTACAGAATTCGTCACTTCTTCAAACACCTAAAAGGCACTGTGTTTATGTTTTCTTGTAGTCATACAGACAGAAGCAGCATGACATTGTTAAAGCGCCTCTTGCAGGGAAGTTTGGGTGTACTAAGGGTCTGACCTATAGACTGTATGTAAGAAGTGGACGTAGTCACCGTGACGTCACCCATTGGTTTGTTTGTGGCTGTCGCCATCTTGTTTTTTTGCAACCAGAAGTGACATGAGAGGGTGGAGCTAAGTACAACCGAATGCTGAATAAGACATTTTTAGGCGACCAAAATGTTACAATTAACTTTCGTGAACTGAAAACACATTGTGAAAGGGGTTAAAGTTGTAAGACGAAAACACGGACAACTCCTAGACAGGACAACGCCGTGGTAGCGACCTGTCAATCACGATGTAGCCACGCCCTAAAGCATACCCTGCTTTATGGTCTATTTGACTCTAAGTGGAACCATAATTTACTAAATGAACATCATGCTGTATTGAAGAAGACTTGAAACTAGCGATTAAGACCATAAACTCATGTTTACAATGTTTACTGAGGTAATAAATCAAGTGAGAAGTAGGCTCATTTTCTCATAGACTTCTATACAATCAGACTCCTTTTTGCAACCAGAGGAGTCGCCCCCTGCTGGCTATTAGAAATAATGCACGTTTAAGGCACTTACACATTATTATCTTATAATTTTTAGGAAAAAATGTCAATGCCTAACCTTAACTATTCAAGGTCAATGCCTAACCTTAACCATCTTGCGAGATTTTGATAATTTGTGGGTCACCTTTTAGACACTAACCAACAGACCCTGGCGCACAGACACCTAGGGTGCTGCTGTGCTGAAAAACAACAAGAATGACATAATAAACAATGCTACGTGCAACGCACCGATTAGAAAATATTGTTGCATCTTCTGTCATGTCAATGGAGCAGAGTGAACACTACGCACAGAACGATGGAAATTATGATTGACCATACTCATTTCACTGTGCTGCACAGACACCCACTAGCTGTGGGGCTTACAGTAATATAGTAGGTTATATACAGCTGGACCCGAATATTTGACTATATCAGAATACTTAAAAATGAATACCTTTAATTACACTTAAAGACACATGTTGCAGCACCAGCATCAAAACGCCACCGTTTAGGAGAATTGGGCCTGCAAATGTGACTTTTAGGTACATCTACACTCGCTCACACAGAGGGATAAGGAGAGGAGACGCTGAGCGCAGACAGAAAACTCATAGAGGCGTGTGTGCACCATCCATAATGGATGGTACACACATGCCTCTACGAGTTTTTACTTATCATATGGATGATCCATATGCTACGTAAAAACTCGTAGTCATCATGACACATTTCGTTAGTGACCGGAGGAGCACTGAGAGTGCGCTGGTTAAATAAAAGAATGATAGAACAGATAACATTAAATATTACAAAAAAAAATAATTTACAGATTTTGATAGTGACGAAGGAGGTGCTGTATCCAATCAAATAGGTGCCTGTCCTAATCTGGGAGGTCCCAGATCATGTTCCGGCAGCATGTGGCACAAATTAAGCCCTGGCTGTACAATATTTGAATGTAATTCTTGAGTAAATTACTGGCTACTATAGTTGCATTACTTCCGCAGCAAGTTACTGTGACATTTGTACAGTAAATTATAGTAAAATGACTGTATTCTGACTTTATTACTGAGATATGGCATTATGTTGCTGTAGAATTACTGTACTGAACTATGATTTTACAGTGCAGAGACGATCAAATCCAAGTCCAAAAATGATAAAACATAATAAGGGTGTTTTACTTTACTTTTTTAATAGGCTGCCACTGCTGGTCTCTCACAATTTTGAGAAATGACCACAGTGACTAAAATTTGCAAATGTATGCCCTTTAAAGTGACAAACAATATTATCTATTGTGAGCAAATTTGGGGAGAAAAAGAAGTTTCATTAAAAACTTTAAGTTTTTTTTTCTGAACAGGTATCATAATATATTTTTTTCATAACCAAACTCATGTTATCTTGTTTGCCCTTCCATATTTTTAGAGGTTTTGCACACACTCTGTAAACATGATATTTTCTCACCTTTAGAAGGAGCCATTTCACTCTTCCTGGAAAAATTACTCCGGCTAGATAGTCCATCACAATAAACATTAAACCTGATTCTCTGCTTTATCTTCCTACTCAGCCAAAGTTGACATGACTTCTTAATTGGGGGAGCCTTTATTACCCTGTACAGCAGGTCATTTCAGGCTTGGTTTAACATCCCATTTTATCAAATTGAGTAAATGTTAAAAGTAAAATATCAGTTTATAGAGGGCAGATTTAGGGTCCCAAAATTACATAAATGCCATCTTAATGTCATGCATGTTCAAATATACATATGCACATACAGTACATGCTCACACACTGCACAAACAAAACCTCTGAATAGACTCACACCTGTTCTGTAATGGAGACATATCACATGTACGAGTGTTTTGTTTAATCATTGCTAGGAGAAATTCTTTGAATCCTCCTCTTCTAGATCAATCTAGAAGATACACGTTAATCACTAATGATTAATGTCTTGTTCATGGGAGATGAGAGCAAATTAGACTCACCTTCACAACCACAGAGTCAACACCTCAGGAGGAGAAGGCCGTGTTTTTGGTGACAAAGAATCTGGAAAAAAACACACACAGGCAGAAGGACGAGATTATATTGTGTCTTCAGGACAACAGATTATAAAGAGGATAAAGCTTTCATAATGTGGGGATAAACACATTACACATCAGTAAATCTTGATTTTTATCTAACAGAGATGCTCCTGTGATGTCACAGATCACTGTATCGAGAAAATGACTAACAACGGGAGACATATTTTTAATGAAAAAACTGTGTTACAAAAAGTCCCCTCTATTCACACGGCTGAAGAATCGCTGAAGAACCAGAGGCCCCGTGTTAAAGATAAATAGAGCAGTTACTGAGGTTTTGTCACGGCACAAAGAAGCTGTTTATAGCACCGAGGCCTCGGATAAACCGTTTTCTGGCCCAACAAGGTAAATGAAGCATAATTGGAAGCCCATTACCAAATTGAAAAACGGGTGGCTTTTGTTTTAACTGTGTTAGAATCGAACTGAGGGCGCCTCTCCCACTCTGTAAACCTGCATCAAACTGCAGGGCTCAATAATTATAATGTTCAGGATCCTTCTGAGGGGCGAAGAAAATCAATAGACTAAGGACAAAGAACCTATAGCCATCACTTAATTCTCTTATCACTGTGATTTAGGGGAAGAGGAGGATGTTAAATAACTGTAAATCTTCAGCTATGACTTTGAGGGTGCTTTATGGCAGTTCTTACAGCGTCTCCCAGACAGAATGTCCATACCTTCCGCAGACCACACAATTTATAGCTTTATTACCCTTTGTCTTAAAGAGCAGGGAGACATAGCAGGGAGGAAGGAGATAACAGCCCAGCGCAGAGGCGGTTGGGGGGGGAAAGGAAAAAAAAGTCGGATGCCATCATCGACTGAGACATATCTCTGTGACAGGTTTACGGCTCAGGAGCAGGGCTTCTATTTGGGGGTGGAAGACGAGAAAGCGTGGGTGTCCCACCTCCCCCCTCCACACAACCAGCCCTCCCATAACTCCCAACATATCCCCAAACTGCAGCAACCCTGCCCCCTGTGGAGGAGGCAAAATTCAATTTCTGACTTATCCCCTGATGATCAGATTTACTCTGCTGTTTAGTTGCCTCCGCGCCGCCGCTGCCACGCCGCCACCGTGCCTTCCTAGAGGTCACAGGGAGGACTGACACGGGGGGGAAGGCGAGGGAGGGCCGACAGAAGGAGGGAGGCGGAGAGCCTTTTCACCACGAGTCATGAGTTCCTCTGGACCGGGCAGATGCTTCCTCATATTTTCTTGCCGCGGCTGACAAGTGGCTTATTGTTTCCCTTGATAAGGGTACAGTGTTCCCGGTAATGGGAATTAGAGGGAGGCGTAAGTCACCGAGACACAGGGCGAGACCGAGTCAATAGATAATGGGAGATTTCTCATGGATGCAAAAGGCACGCTTATTATCAGTGCTGTTTAAAAAGAGCAAGGCCTCTTATTTGTCTTCGAGCTACACTCATGGGTAGTGCGAAGGCTGGAAATAAAAGTCACACTTTGATTGAACCCTGTGAAAGCGGTTTCGCAGGGTTTCCAGACAAATGCCCCGGACACCATGTTCTGAACTCTGTCAACTCATGATGACTGACCGACCAGTAACTTAATGAAACCTCATTTTTACTGCGTCAATTGAAAAAAAAATAAGCCCTTTTAGCTGTAGGACTATGACTCCTGATGTATCTTGATCTGTGTGTGGTTTCTCAGTGACTCTGCATTTTTACTAATATTAGTCATCACCTCCACAAAGGAGGTTTAGTTTTTCAGTTAGCAGGATACTGCAAAACCTTTTCAAAGAAACTTAGGTGAGGACATGAAAGTGATTTGTTTTTTGGTGCAGATGGAGAATTTTTCAAAACATGAATTAGTGTGGAGATAAAGGACTTTTTAAAAACTTTTTTTTTTTTTATGAACTATGCTACTTAGGCTACTGAATGAAAAAAATCGTGCGCATGTAACTAAAGTTTGTCTATCACTATTTTTGATTTCAACCTAGATCCAGAAACAGATACATATTGTGTGTACATATTGTGCAATACTGTGGTCTTTAGCTGCTTGGAGGCAGTGGAACAAGCTGTCAACACTACACTGACATTATCTCCTTTTTAGTTGATACAGCATGCAAACAGTTGCCCGTTTACAAATCCAGCAGATACAGAGCAACATTAACATTAATTTGAAATTGTGTTTCTGGTCACATTATCAATGTAAGACTCTCAATTTAGCTTTAGCTTTGCTTTGCACTAACTCCTGAGGGAAATATCTGTCTCTTAAAGGGCCAGTGTGGTGATCTGTTAGCAGAAAAGGAATATAAGATTAATTTCATCACTAAGAATTATTGTGTTTTCATTATCTTGGAATGAGTTATTCATATCTACATAGGCAGTGGGTTCTCTTCACAGAGTCTGTCATGTATCACCGCCATGTTTCTACAGTAGCCCAGAACGGACAAACCAAACACTGGCTCTAGAGAGAGACTTTCATGTTTTTATGTTACCTAAAGGCCACCGTAGTTCTCCGACATGCTGGGAAAGGGAGGGGTACCTCACCACTAGATGCCCTTTAATTATGAAAATAATATACGGTGACTACATATTGTGCAATATTGTGGTTTCAAGTATTTATGCTTTAAACCTGCATTGATTAGTTTTATTTTTTGGCTGCTTGGAGGCTGCCGTCAACAACACTGACATACTATTATCACCCTTTAAGTTGATACGGCATGCAAAAAGCAGACACACAGCGACATTAACATTCATTTGAAATTGTGTTTCTGGTCACATGATGAATGAAAGTCTAATACTCACTCTCATTTGAGCTTTAGCTCTGCTCTGCACTAACTCCTGAGGGAAATATGTGGCTCTTAAGCAGCTAAATGCTCCACAATGCTCACCAGCTATAGTCTCTAACTGTGGACCAAAACAGTAACCAAACCGGAGAATAGTTACATAACAAAACGCATGATTATCATAAACCAAACATGGCACAGCTAACCAAAACTTACAAAAGTCATTGCTGAACCTCTGCACGGAGCACTAAGCTGGGTTACAAGAAAATCAGACCTATACTTGTAAATACAGCTTGACCCAGGTAGTGACCGTCTCCCCGAACAATGCCGACATCAAAGGGAGAGTTTGTATTCTCCTGCCTGATAAGTTATTGTCAACAGCTGCTCGGACAAGAAAGCCAGAACCTCACACTGCAACAGCAGACAGGAAGTCAACAAAACAATGGTCTTCTCAAGTGATAAACACAAATGTTTGATGGCTCAGACTTCAAAAACCAACAGCAAATCTATAATAACTTCCCTTTCTGGAAAAAAAAAAACATCTACTGAAACTGTCTCTTCATCATTTTGGGGGTGTAAAAACATCTAGCAGTTGTTGTGCCTCTCAAAGCAGGAGGAAGAAACTTCAGAAAGTATATAGAATTTACATGCAGAGCTGCAGAAATTGAGAACCAGGGAAGAAGTTTAGCACAATTACATACCCTCACAGAGTGATTTGTGGTTGTGTGTTGAGAAGCTTGAATCCTGCACCATCCAACATGGCCAGTGAGCAGAGCAGCAGCGAGGGTGTCCTCTTCCTGACAGCTCCCCCTAGGGCCCTGGAATACATTAACCACTGTGGTCCACAGGGGTGTTGGGAACAATTACTCACTCCCGCCATGTGACACCCTCGATAAATTAAGCTCCCCCTTTAAGTTTTAAAGGCAAATGCATATTGTGGCCATCACTTAGAGGCCGGCCCGTCCGTGCCCGCGCATAATTTGCTGTAACAATGTGTTACCACGACTCGGTAACTCAACCCAGCAGCCGACTGCAGATGAGTGAGCAATGTGCCGATGAAGTCGGAGGGCAAAAGAGGAAGCGTGGGGAAAAATTGCATTAAAAGCTCTGCGTATGTGTCTTCACAATTAATACATTCTAGTCCATCAAGCTGCAATCTAATTATGAAGTATCTGCCATGAATCATTTCTGCACTTTGTTAGTTAAATTGGGGGAAAAGAATCCAGACACATCATTGAAATTAGATTTTTTTTCTTTGTGAAATCACAGGAAAAAAGTTCTGTTAGTGGCCGAACACAAAATGATTGTTAAACCCCTGCAGCTAAAGAAAATGTAATTATGATTAAATAATTGACAAATTAAGCCCAGGGAGCTTACATTTTTTGGCAATGGCCGTGATCCATAAAATCAGTTTTTCTAACAGCTGCATGTCTAAAAGAGGTAATTACATTCTCTGTAAACACATATAAAACCTGAGCAAATACACCCAGCAGACGGGCCGCGGATTAGGGGTGAGATGGAGATGTCATCCACGTCCTCGCGATGGCACATCTGGAAGATAACTCTGGAAAATGCAGCTGGTTCTTTCAATAAAAAAAGTCTCTAAATAAATTTCCACTGTGCAGAAGTAACTCGTGACAACCCAAAGACAAACTCACAGAGAGAGAGAGAGAGAGAGAGAGCTGCGCTGAGGAACATCAACACCTCCACTCAACAAAAAAAAAAAACCTTGAAAACTAATTACCTGTCACTCTGAGTTTATATTGAGATTACTTGCTTCAGTGTAATATCGTTTTATTTATGGAACACTGGATTTATTTCAGCTAGTGTGGATTGTTTTTGTTTTTGCAGCGCTGACATGCAACAATACAGAAACATTTGTGAACATCCATGCCAGGTTTCCAGAGTAGAAAGACCTCAAATCCTCCCCGTCCTCTTCCTCCTCCTCTACCTCTGTCCAATGAGGAACCTGACAATTCCCGCCTTATTAGATTCCTTGGAGCCAATGTTCTGTCATTTCACGAAGAAGACCACCGGCTTCAAGTTGAGTGAAACTTTATATTTCCCTTCTGTCTGTGCTCTTTTCAACATGCACTAATGATCTCGATGAGCAACGCGCTGGCGAGACAGCGAGCGGGTGAAACAGGGAGACGCGGTGCAGATATAGAAACCAAATGTAATGTGTAAGATGTGTAACGTGATTAGCCGGGGTCCCCAACCGAGGCCTTCAGTCAAAGGCAGCGACGGTAAAGATCATAAGACACATTAAGAGGCACTCCGTCACGATGTGAAAGAACATCTGAGTTCTCAGCTGCCGCCATTCATTTTCATAATGACAGTGAGTGCGGTTGAAAGCGGTGGGATGTCTGAATGGCATTAAGCTCTCAACTTTGATTAGGTGACTCGCCGGAGATGAAGAGAAATCATTTAGAGGGGGATAAGTGTGTCAGGAGATAATGGCTCCACAGGTTGAATGTGGCGGAGAAAAACACTGAAGCTGATGAAACACGGCAACAACCTGCAGAAATCCAGGTGCGTGCATGTTTGTGTGTGTTTTTTTGCGTGAACGCGGCGTGCAAATTTGTGCAAATTCGAAATGTGCGTCAGTACGCATGCTTGCACGAACTGTGGTGTGTGTGCATGCCTGCCAAAGATTTCACTTTCTTTGTGTTTTCACGTCAGGCGTCTCGGTCTCGGTGACAGCGTTTCACATTGAGGTGGCATGTCTTGGAAAACAAAGCTAAATATCGGCAGTAAATACTTTGTCGTATATATTTAGCCAAATTAAGGTTCAAAATGAATTAATTTGATTGCTCGCATGGAAAATTGTTGAGCTCAAAAGAGTTCTCACACACATATTATCTGTTTAAGCATCACATTATGCTCAGGCTTACATCACCTGGAGATTCAAATTGTAGCTGTGAAAGTACTAAATCCTTCAAAATGTCTTTTAAAACTTTAAGAATGTTCTCTGTGCCCTGACCAAAACAAAACATGATGACAGGTGCCAGTTTACGACACCCCTCTCTTTATCTCTGAGTCTCCTCAATTTCCCCCGACAGAGAGAAAAAAGACAGAGGGAGAGGGGGGAGAGAGAGGGAGCGCAGGGGACCTGAAGTGTGTTTAGGAGGAAGATGGCTGTCAGTAGCTGTCAATCGGCGGCTTTTTGATGCCATCGTCTCGGCACAGGCCTGTCTGTCTCGCAGTGTAACAGCTATCAAAGACTCACTCACAGCAGAGACAGGCGCCGGGGTGGAAACACGAGGAAATCCACACATTCTCTCATTTACACCTGGCATATAAACTTTGTGAAATCTGGGTCTGTGAATCACGATGGAGCCGATCGTTCTCACCTGGCCTTGAAGCAGTAAACATGTTGAAGTGATGCGGCAGTCCCGTCAGTGCATGGCATATGATTATTGGTAAATGTTTGGAAGGAGATTTCTACTGAGATTCTCCATCGTTCAATTTTATTTTGTTTATTTGAGTGCTTTTGGTTACATGGTGCTACATTCTGATAATGCATGCTTAATACAATGTTTATAAGTTGTAGCTATGGGCGTTATTGATGGTTAAAAAACATTTTATTAATGCTTTCTAGATGAGCAGAAAGAACAACATTTATGTTGAGAGGTTGCAAATCTGTTTCATCCTTTATCTTGATGCCTTAAAGTAACTCATTATTTAAAAGGTACATAATGCTCCTTTTTAGGTTCATACTTGTATTTCGAGTTTCTACTACAACATGTTTACATGCTTTAATGTTAAAAAAACACATTATTTTTCTCATATGGTCTGTCTGAATATACCTGTATTCACCCTCTGTCTGAAACGCTCAGTTTTAGCTCCCGTCTCTTTAAGACACCCTTGTGAAAAAGCCCAGTCTGCTCTGATTGGCTGTCAAGAAAAATATGGTGCACCTTTGCAAAAGTAGTTTTCAAGCTGCGGGTGATATATTCTGATGAACTAAATCTGAATGGCTTGTTGACTGGGTTGTCTTATTTCACAGTCTGTGGGTTGTTTGGAACTGCGGATACCCAAATGTACATGCACGAGCACTGAAAAGGTGAGTTTTTCATGATATGTCCCCTTTAAGAGACATGGGGTTCTTTATATATCACTTAATAATCAGCTATCGTGTCTGCAGTTATAAATATAGGTAAATCATTAGTATAGGGGGCTTCCACTATAACAATTTGTTCATAATAATTTAATCAAATTGTCCAAAAAATGTGAATAAAATCAATATTAGTGCTTAAACATATTAAAAGTAATTATAGTTGTACTAACTTTTTTCCAAAGGGAGGTGGTGGGCTTAAAGGTGCAGTGTATAGGATCTGGCGGCCTCTAGTGGTGAGGTTGCCAGTTGCAACCAACTGAAACTTCCCCCGTCTGCCAAGCGTGTTGGAGAACTACGGTCGCCGATGCGAAAACGTGAAAACGCTAATGGCCCTATCTAGAGCCAGTGTTTGGTTTGTCTGTTCTGGGCTACTGTAGAAACATGGCGGCCTGCTCCGTGAAGAGGACCCGCTCTGTATGTAGATATAAACGGCTCATTTTAAGCGAGCGAAAACACAACGATTCTTATTTTTCAGGTGATTGTACTCTAAAGAAAACATACTGATTAATATTATATTCAATTTCTACCAATAGATCCCCCTAAATGTAACACACTATTACTTTAAGAAAAACATTATTGCATTAATGTTAGCAGCACAATGTGAACAGGGGTTATTGTGATATGAGTGGATTAAACACCATGGAATAAAACCTGACTGTTCCCAGTACAACACAATGGTTGTACTGATCTGCTTTGTTTGCTTCCTTTTGGTCCGTTTTAGCAGCTCCCGGTGACAAATCCCTCTACAGTACACATTTGACCGGTCAGCCATGAATCCAGCACTTCAGCAGGGGAAACATTTCAATAGAAAGCAGCACAGGCGCATATTTCTAATGGTCGATATCATGATCGATTTGGCGGTGATCTATTAAAAGAAAGTCCCACACTGATCGCCTTCATTTTCTTATTGTTGCCGGCTACAGAACATTTTGAAGAGAGCGTGTGACTGCACGCTGCTTTTGGTGATAACATCAATCCGTCCTGCTGTCCTTGGTGGACTGTCTGCTTTTCATCTTGTTCGAGACAGATCACTTACATGGCCTACGGTTCCCACACAACACCTCTTTATTGGTCCAAGACAACATCAGGATGACTGTGTCCAGATGATCGCAAATGGACACAGGAGGTGGAGGAGGAGTCGTTTGGCCTCCTTCTTTGTGGGCTGCTTCACTCTGTCCATTTGGCAGGTTCGCATACAGACAGATCCGCAATATATGGCAGGATCCCCAGTCAAACACACAGCTCAATCTCCGTCCTGTGCCTGTAGCGTGTAGCTGCCTCCGGGAAGTCCTGTCAGCGCTTACCATTTGGCCTTGAACCTGCGCTAAACTATTGAGTTCATCATGCATAAAACATTAAAGATGTACATCGGGAAGGCTGTGGCTGCCTGTTTATTGGCACTCACAGCTCCATAAACCATTTTCATCCCCTCGCAGGATGAGACACACATGCTCTGCAGGCCCTATTGATGGCGTTTAACACGGAATATAAACCATAAAACACAATAATAAACATAAGCGGAGCAAATAAATCTGATTCATAATAACCCCGAGGTGGGATTTATGTAAGCAAAGATAGAAGTCTTTGTGCAAATTGATGGTACGAGCTCTATCAAAGCACCAGTGAGACACTAATATAGTCTTATAAACACACCAGCAACACTCTAAAGTAGCTTCATCTCTCCTCTTTGGCTGGCCTAAGTGCTTAAGTAATGTATTGCTTTCATAAGTGTGCAACTTCGTAGCACTTTCTTTTGGTGGAAATATGTCTCCATCCTCTGGGTGGTGTGATTAAGAATAAAATACAAAGAGCATTACTGTGGAATAAATTTCAAACAGTGACATAAAGCAGGGGAAGTGTTAGCCGGTGCTGAGCTGAGCCGCGGCAGTTCTCTCTCTGATGACGGCAGGGAGCTCTAGAGGTATCCATCACCAGCACACACTGTCCCCCTGGCACCCAAGCTAATGTATCACCTCTGGATTACAGTAATATCTGTCTGATGGATGTTTTCTGAGTGGAGCGGGCCGCGCGTACCCCAGACAGAAGCCTCAGTCGCTGGGTGTAGCTCTGAGGAGATTGGGCCTCTGCTCCTGGAGGTCCGATATACTTCTATCCCCCCTTCCTCCTCTCCTGAGCCCCGAGTCCTGAATACACCTCCCCCGTCCATTCATCCTGCCTTCTTCTGCTATTTGTGTGTGTGTGTATGTACATGCATGCATGCCCGCTCACATGTGTTAGTCACAGGTCTCCACCGAGAGAGACCGACTGCCATCCTGGGGCGATGCCTGGGTTCCTCCAGTCAACTTTACTGCCTTCATTTGGCCTGATGAATGGCTAGCTGCCTTATCAGTCCCTCTGCCTGCAATCTCAAGTGGTTCCCTGGAGCCTCACGCTGCCGGCAGCATTCGGTCGCTCTGCCCAGCTTTCTTTCTGCTCCTTTCACATACACACAAACGGAGGCGCACAATTACAATACAGATAATACTATTCTAGATGTGCAGTTCAGAAAAACGACATGCACGTGAACAATGCACCAATTGTAGCAGCCAAAAACTCTGCAGAGCCCAAACACACACACACAAACACACACACACAAGCACACGTCAGCTAGCAAATCCATCATCTTTATTTCTTCCCCAATGTGCTCGTATTTTTCTCGTGGCTGCACCATGCTCGCAAAAATATTTATTTTTGCTGATTTTTTTTTTTCTTTTCTTGAGGAAACACAAAAGAAATCACACCTCTCTTTCCCTCCCTGGCTCATGCCAAAATAATCAATGCTTTCCAGAGAGGGACTTGTGGCGCGACATGCGTGGAGGGAAGGCAGAAGGATGCAGACATAGCTCCGGGGCTCTGGTTGTAGATAATAAGTGAGGAGCAGTCCTTGGGTATGTTTTACAGCTATCAAGACTCATCATATTTGACATGCATTCTGGTGTTTACACAGTCTCCTCCGTAAAATCCTCTCCAGCTATAGAAGGGAGCGGGGTGCAGGGAGCACACACAACGCAGCACGTACACACATACACAGAAGTGCTTAGAAAAAGAAGAGCCAGTTGTTGCCTTTGCTTTCTCTCTCTCTCCCCCTCTTTTCTCCATGTCCCATCTCTTATCCACGGCACAATTGGCGGCGTTAGCACCTGTCAGCTGACTGACTTCTTGTTCCCGGTGGCTTATGAAAAAATCATGGCTGCTGGGCTTCAGAGGCTGCTTTCCCATCAATATGAATTCACCACGGTCTTCATGCAACATTAGGCCAGGCCCTGTTTTCATACAGCGAGCCACACGCTCCTTCGTCTGTAATACACAAGAGGAAATGAAAAGAGTAAATAGTCCTTTTAGAATGTTGCATTCGATCATGTGTGGAACCAAGTCGCCTATGAAAGGGACCAGTATGCTTGGCTCTCGAAAATCACATTTGCTTTCCATCCCCAGATATTACGGCACCGTGTGTCCCTTATTAGTGTGTCCTGTTACTACTGTAAATGAAACAGTACAATTCTCAGTGAAGCCCTGCCATGGTTGTTCCCCATTGTTGTATTCATTTACACATTTTTAGAAGGGTTACTCTGTTTATGTACTCTTGGTTTAAGTGCTGAAGCAGTATGTCATGGGGGCATGTATGAGGATTATGCAGAACTGCGTGAACCGAAGCACCCTCAGCAAAATGACACTGGAGAGATGGATAATTGCAGCTCTCAGTTATATGCGGAATTGTTATGTTAATTTTTATTCATATAAAGAAAATACAGTAAGGCTATCTGTACTGTCATTTATCTAAATCAGTGGTTCCCGACTTCCACGAGCGACACACAACACGAGCTGACTTTGAGGAGCTGCAAGAAAGAAATCTCTCCTTCACAAAATTATGTTTCATTTTTTGATTTTTTTTGTCTAATATCTGATTATTTCTTTGAGATATGGTAGAGTTACGTCTGTGCCTTTACACCTCTAAAAAAATATTCCAAGAAGGTCAAATCACTCTTCAATTGAACTCATAGACTGCATATAAGCACCCATTTTTGAAGCCTAGAGTTCAATAGTTTGGTCGTCGCCATCTTGACTTTTTGCAATCAGAAGTGACACGGGAAGGTGGAGCTAAGTACAACCGAACGCTGAAGGCGACCAAAAGGTTGTTATTAACTTTCGGGAACTGAAAACACACTGTGAAAGGGTTAAAGTTGTAAGACGAAAACACAGACAACTCCCAGACCCGAACAACACAGTGGTAGCGACCTCTCAATCACAAGGTAGCCACGCCCTAAAGCATCCCCTGCTTTATGGTCTATTTGACTGTAAATGGGACCATAATTTACTAAATGAACATCATGCTGTATTGAAGAAGACTTGAAGCTAGCGATTGAGACCATAAACTCATGTTTTCAATGTTTACTGAGGTAATAAATCAAGTGAGACGTAGGGTCATTTTCTCATAGACTTCTATACAATCAGATGTCTTTTATCAACCAGAGGAGTCGCCCCCTGCTGGCTGTTAGAAATAATGCAAGTTTAAGGCACTTCTGCATTGGCTTCACTTCTCAGACCCCAGAGTTCCCCACTGGTTGAACTCAGAAGTCATGCACCATGTGATGAGTAAGATACAACAATACAATACCTGGGTTTCGGTACTGATACCAAAATGATAATATACAAACCTATATTTCATTTAACAAAATGTCGTAACACAAGCCGCTAAATAAGAACTTAACCTTAATAAATTGTCTAAAACTGGCAACACTTTTATTTAAATCTAGAACTACATGATCAAAGAATAAATAAACATGATAACGAATCTGACATTTGAAGCTTTTGGTACTTGACATTTTTTATACTATTGCAAGGGTTGCAAGTATCGGTTTGCATTAAAGGTACAGTGTGTAACATTTTAGGGGATCTATTGGCAGAAATGGAATATAGTATTAGTAAACATGTTTTCTTATCACCTGAAAATAAGAATCATTGCGTTTTTGTTACCTTAGAATGAGCCATTTATATCTACATAGAAGCAAAGAGACAAAACTCCGGTGTTTTTTTTACAACGGACGCCATTTTGGACTGAAAACGCTTATTATATTTATTATATTTGTATTGTTCAGCACAGGCTATTTCGGTAGAGACATTAAATATGACAATAGAATAGAAATAACTTTGTTTTACTTTTGTACGGCACTTTTTAGGCAGACGTTTTACTGGCGTCGGGTAGTCCAAAACGGCGGAAGTGTAGCTTTGCTGCTGGGGGCTGATGTTGCAATGGAACCAACAATTGACTTTCACTTCTTATCAATATAGTTTTTTTTGTCTACATAAGGAGCAGGTCCTCTTTACGGAGCCGGCCGCCATGTTTCTACAGCAGACCAGAACAGACAAAGCAAACACTGGCTCTACTGTAGATAGGACCATTCGTATTTTCACATTTTGCGTCAGCCACACAGCCATAGTACGAAATGCTTGGCACACGACAGAAGCTTCAGTTGGTTGCAATCTGCGACCTTACCTCTAGATGTCGCCAAATCCTACACACTGCACCTTTAAAGGGTCACAAGCAAAGGAGTAAACAATTGCTCTAAATAACCCGCCACAGCCAAACAGTAAAACGGTCAGAATTCCTCTGACATGTTGATTTCAAGCAGCTAATAAAACCACTGACTCATTTGACTCATTCTTGGACCTGCTGCAAACCCTCTGCTCTCCTTCATCTCTCGATCTCTCTTAGCCTTCTGAACATGCTGAAAGTCAATTAACTACACCACTTCTCCCTGACATCATCGCGCTAATACAAGCTGCTCTTGACCTTATGTTTGTGTGTCTTGAACGGATGGGAGCGCCATGCTTCTCCCTGATTGGATTAACTTCAGATGTGGTCTGTGTCCGGGTCTATTACAGAGGCTGTGTTGTGATTTCGAACCCCAAGCCCAACGCTCCCCACCCCCCCATAGCCCCACTGTCCCACCCCCTCTCCTCCTTTACACCTCCCTGAAGGCCTGCTGCTCTCCCAACACGCCATCTCCCAACACCCCACACATGAAGACACGCACACATATGCCTCCAAACAGTCATATCCCATGTGTCTCCTGCGCAGTGATGGCATGCCTGAAGAAACCGTCCGTCCTTGCAACCACATCCTCCGTCTCTCTCTCTCTCTCTGTATCCTTTTTTTTCCCCGAGTCCGGAGGGGTCATCTCAGACAGAGGGCTTATAATCAACTCAATTAAGCGAGCCTGATTGCCATGGCAAATTGGTCTGGGTTATAACATTATCATTAGCGCCTCAAGTGCGATCACAATGGGACACGGCAGTCAGATGAGAGTGAGACTAATAGGGAAGGAGGATGGAGGGACTCTGGACAGGGACGAAGGCAAAGTTTGACTTTCTGGAAACAAAACACTAGAGGAAGTACATTGTTAAAGTGGAATAAGGCAGTTAAAATATAAGCATTCAGCGCTGCTGCGTAGACTATTTCCTCTGAAACCGACTGACAACCACTGCGAGGTGTTGTAGAAGCAGCTCCACTGCGTATACACAATGATTCAGCTGGGAGACCTGCTGGCTTAAAAAAACAGTGGTTCACCCAGTAATTGTTTCTGAGGATATGACATTTGTCTCTTCTCGTGGCTTGCTCAAGGTGTCAACACCTTTCATATAGCCAAGATTTTTTTTTTTTTTCACCGTGGCTCACGTGCCCTGAAGCAGCCTGTTTGATCTTTCTGAGGACTGTCAACTTATTGTGTGACTCCATGGAAATTGAATTATGTATTTATTTACACACCGGGTTAATAGAAAAGATGCCTGGGTGATTTGAAAGTCAAACAAACCACACCTGCCATTCATTTTTTTTTCTGAAGCAGATCCTCTGTTTTGTTCTGTACGGCTTGAATGCACAAAGAGAGGATGATAATGAATTGAACGGCTTATCCTTCGACATTCACGCTCCAAAATACAGCAGCGAAAAAATCCAGATTTCCATGATTGAAAAGCACATTTTGGGGGGGGAATATTTTCCTCATCTACATTTCTGCAACTCTCCAAGTGGCCTACATAAACCGATGCTCTTTGTGTGCACGTGAGTGTGTGGAGAAAACACTCGCTCGGGTCTCGCACAGCAGCACAGTGGCCCAGTTTGAGCATAATCAGTGTCAATGCATCTCTAATGGTGTGTGCTGGTGCGTGCGCGTGTGTGCGAGCCTCTTCCGGAAGCTTTAAACAGACTTGTCATGTCGGGAGACGCCGCTGTCAAACGGAGGACGGAATCTGAGGGTGTCAATTGAATGCCGAGAAAATGTCTGTCAGTCGTCTTGACGTCGGTCTCTCCATTGTGATTAGCATCACTTAATATTCACGCGTTGCTTATCTGCCCGCTGAGACGGTGCCGAGCTGACTGCTGTTATTAGAGTGCATCACAGGCTGGCCTCGCCGTGATAAACACACGGAGGATGTAGCAGCCATGTGGCATTACAAGCATGTCAATATGTGCTGCTCTGTGATGGTGTCACAGGTCAATTCAACAAGAGGAAAGTGATATTACCTCCCAGACAGGGGAGTGAAGGCCTGGCTCTCTTTGTGCCACGAGCATTGGAAAAGACTGTGGATTCGCTAAACAACACTGCCACTTGCTGTTCACATTTAGGTACTGAACATCAAAATAAAGGGAAATGCTGTGTGCTGTGCTGAAAGGCCTAAAAACTTTCTTACATTTTTGTGGACTTATTTTTTTTTTTTTTTAGATAATGCTTGAAAATCAAACACAGACCAGCACATAAGTTTTAAGACAGGTCTGGTTTTAAATTTCTTCTCTGCACGGTTTGCAAACTTTAAAAGCCTTTTTTTTTCAGATGTAGTGTATTCCCTCCCACACGTTAAATGCATCAAAACAGGAACCTCTTGAATTATTTTGTTTCATATTAGCAGTTGTATGTGTCAGTTTTGTTTTCTTGTTCCTCCACCACATAGTTTTTTTTTTTGTTCTACCTCCGAGAGAGCGTGTGAATGTGTATCATTGTGGCACTCTGACAGTCACGGCCGCGAGGAGGAACAGTGGTGTGCTCGCTGCAGATGGCAGCACACATTTTTTCATTCCTTAAACAGACACAAAAAGCAGCTGAGGGACCAGGGCCTGTCTGTAGAATGTACTGGGGAAGAGTAGGTACTTGGCACAAGTAGCAGAAACAATTAGCGTCACATAAGCAGAGGCCTGAAGCAGCTGGAGAGAGAAAGAGAGAGAGAGAGAGGGATGGTGGGAAAACACGGCATCTCATTTTCACCGAGAGGACCTTAGCAGAAGTGTGTGTGCGCCCTCTGAGAGATCCCCTTCCCCTCCTCGTCACAACTCAAACATTTCTCTTTAAAGACAGTTCATGTCACGGCTCATTTAATTGAGGCGTTCTTGTCGGCAGGCGGTGTTTTTGTTTGTATCTGTGCATGCTTAATTAAGGAACAGACAGAGGAAGCTCCGTGTCCTTGGAGAGACCTCGCATCCCACTCACATCCCCAAAATCCCTTTTTGAACATTCCTGGCTACCGTCTCTTCCCCGTTCCCTCGTTTTTGAAGTTGCAAGACGAGATGATCTAAAGCGCGGCTCATGGAAACACTCAGTCTCACCAGTTTGCAAACTGCTCTGCAAAAAAAACACTGTGCTCATTAAACTCTGCCTACTTTACAGATAAAGAAAATGTTTAAAAAGAAAATCACTTTTGAAAGAGGGAAGTGGATCCATACTTCCTTGGAAGCACTTGGAAACACGGTTTCAATTCTTAAAGGGGACCTATTATGATTTTGTGCTTTCCCCCTTTCCTTTAGTGTGTTATGTAGTTTTTTGTGCATGTAAAAGGTCGGCAAAGTTACAAAGCCCAAAGTCCACGCCTAGGGGAGTTACTCTCCCCCACAGAAACACTGCTCCTGAAACACCTTGCTTGAAGTCCCGCCTTTTCTTCCGTAACATGGTGATGTCACCAAGTAACACTTTTGCATAACGGCTAGTTTAGCCCTCAAACAAAGCTAGTTAGAGAAGAGCTGGAGCGGAATCCAATGTGTTAAGTTCGGTTGACCAATCATAACAGTGGGCCAGCTGACCAATCAGAGCAGAATGAGCTTTTCTGGAAGGGATGTGGTCAGGAGCTCAAACAGAGCGTTTCAGACAGAGAGTGAAAAGAGATGCTGCAGCAGAGCCGGTATGAGAAAAGTAAAGGGTTTTTTGAACATTAAAGCATGTAAACATGTTCTAGTAGAAACCCAAAATACAAGTATGAACCTGAAAATAAGAATCATGGGTCCTCTTTAAAGACTACTGGTTTAGATTTGTTAAAGTCTGTCTTAATGCAGTGCTCATATACTCACATATTGAAGTTGTTAGGCTCTGTTTTGTCAGTATCACCACTCCACTTATTTCTCCAGCTCCTCTTTGTCACCGTTGCTGGCAATTTGACAGGATAAAGTACCCATGTTGACCTCTCCCTCTGTAGCTGCGTGTCCGGTTTCTATATCAAACATAAGCTGTGTCTATGAGAGCATAGCTGTTAATATAAATGGTACAATGAATATGCGTAACAGTAAGCCCAAGCAGAGAAGACTCATCAAAGCAGCTAAATCACTGATGTCAGTTACACAGCGACATTTATCTAAAGTCTGCTAACATAGCCACATTACGCTACCTATCAAAGTCTCTCTTTAAGGCTACCTTTTACATTTGAACACTCACTCAGACGGCACATACTAGTTTGAGTTACAGCTCTGGATTTTACATTTGAGCAAGTTTTCAAGGTTTTCTCTTTGTTTTTTTGTACACTAACAAACAATAACTGTAATGGCTGGGAGCACAGGGATCATACGAGTTAATTAGAATAAGGGCATTCTTCTTTATTGCTCTCTGTGCATTGCTATGGAACTCCACATGTCCAAAACCTTTCAGAGTATGGAAGTCTTCATGCAAGCACATCTGATTACAAATGGAGTTCAGAAAAATACCAAACAAAAATACTGTTAATTCACTCTAATCATAGGACATCCCAGAGGACTGCACCAGAAAACAAATGAATAAACCCTTCTACCACTAGATGGCAGTATTGTGAGGCAGTGATAAAACTGCAAGTGTCATAACCTCAGCAACGGGCTGTCTGACCCCAACACACATCTGAATTGTCTGTTAATGATTTGTGGACTCTGCACCGTCCGCTAGTGTAAAAGTAGCCATCAGAAATGAGGGACTCTTTTTTTGGATACTGTCTAAAGCTTTTATGAGCACAGAAAGAGAGTCTTGCTTCCTTCAGCTGAAAACAATTTAAAACTAAATTTAGAAAGTGTCTTTCATGTTTTTGTATCTACCCACATAGGAATTTACAAAGTGAGGAAAGAGTTGTCTTGTGAAATACACAAAAGTTCACATTTCACAAATGAATTGCAATAATATACAGTGCTGAGTAATGGTGTATATTCAGGAAGACAGCGAGAACAACAAACACAGATAAAACAGTCCAAAGTGTGCTTGTTGGAATTACAAAATAACTGACTGACTATCTGCAGTATTTAGAGATTCACAGCTTCAGCAAATAAAAAGAACGACTAAATGTTACTGGGTCAGTGTTGGGGCCTTTTATTTATATAAAAGGAGACCTTTGTCCTGGGACTCTACTGTGAGATTCGGTGGTTTAATCATATCATTTTTAAGTAATACGTTAAAGGTGCAGTTGGTAACTTTGAGAAAATTAGAGAAAGAGCTGTTTTTATAAAATGGTCACTAGTATATCCTGACAGTAGTGCATGATACAGATAGCTGTAAAATGAGAAAGTGTGCTCCGGCTGCTGGGCGGTGCTTGGTTTTGGCTTGACTGTTTTCAAAATGGGGTCACAAATGTTTTCATTTTTCAGCTAAACAGTACACTAAAATACGTTTCTGAAAACATTTGAGGTGAGAAATAGGCATTACAGTATCAGAATCTTGATTCATTATTGATTAAAAATAACTTTTCACATGGGATACACATCCAAAGTGTGCTTGTTTGAATTGCAAAATAACTGACTAAACTGCAGTATTTTGAGATACACGGCTTCAGTAAATAAAAAGAACAAACTCGACTAAATACTATTGGGTCAGTGTTGGTGCAATATATATATATATATATATGTATATATATATATATATAAATAAAAGGACACCTTTGTCCTGGGACTCTACTGTGATTTTATCTGATCATTTTTTTCTTAAAGTAATACATTTAAGCTGCAGTTGGTAACTTTGAGCAAATATGATAGTTATTTTTATAAAAACATTTTATAAAACTTTCCCTATACCTTGAGTTTCTGAAAACATTTGAGGAAAGAAATAGGCATTACAGTAGCAGAATATTAATTCATATTTGATCAGTGCTACCTAGTTTGACAGTTCGATCGGAGTTTGCGATTTTCATGAGACTCCTTGGCTCTGATTGGTTGTTTTGCTTTCTTGCAAATGCCATTATGAGCTCTAGGAGGACACAGAGGAACATGTTTTTTTCACAGATTATCTGTGTCATGCACTACTGTCAGGATATTAATGACTGTTTTACGAAAGTAACTTTTTATCATTTGTTCAAAGTTACCAACCGCAGCTTTAACACAAAATGTTATCCAAACATATGGTTGTCTATCGTACATAAACTCCCCATATTTCACAATATATCTGAAAAATCAATAAATGGAACCTCCCTCTCAAAGGTTAATCACAAAACAAACACAGCCGGTACTGTACAAATAGGACAGACGCAGAGATATTCAGTGCAACTAAAGCTGTTCAACCGTTTCTTTAACAAAGCCCAGAACCCAGAACATAATGGCTACAGGTATCAAAATGATTTTTTGCATTGGACTTGCTCTTGTACTGACAGGTATGAGACGGCGGTTTTGTGTATAATCTGGCAGGTGACAGAGATTTATTAGGTTTGTGGTAATGGTAGCTGCTGTTCTGTTTCTCGTCGATCAGGTGTGGGAAAGTCGGCCTTGATTGGGAAGAGCCACAGCGGAGGAAAGGACGACCCTGTGCTGCAGTATGTTGTTAACAACTCACTGAGGGAGCATCCAGTGCTCACCAAACTCAGACTGGTAAGAGAACCAACGAGCCCTCGTACACTAGTGTCTCAAGCTGAGATGGAGATGATAACTTAAGAATTGATTTCACAACACTTTGATTATTATAACTCCCTTGTTACCTGTTTTAGCAGTTAGAGATGTTTCAGTATGATGGTGCTCAGCCTCTGACCTAGTCAACCAGAAAGACCCCAATGTTACACCCAAGTTTATATCTTTAAATTTGTTCCCTGTGAAATCCAGTTCAGGATTTTGACTTTTGATCACCTTAAGCTTAGCATGGGCAGGCGCCTGCCAACATTTATCAACATGCTGAAGCCACCAGCAGGTTATTTAGGTCAGACGGACGCTGGTTGGTCATCTGGAGCTCCGGGGCTAAAAACTAAGTGATTGCGGCTTTGAAGTGGTTGCTTCTAAAGTTTGGATCAAACTTTGGAGCTGGATACTTTTAAAAAGTAGCTGCTTAGAATTGCAAATGTCCAGTTTGTGTTTTGTGTCACATTGAAATTCTATTATCTTTACTTTCTATATAACTACAATAAATATGTAATACCACTGTATATAATTTCAGGATCTGAGCAGTGAAATTTGTGACCACTAGAGGGCAGCACAGTGTCAGAAGAACACTGCACAGCTAATGAGGAGTACCAAGAAATGTTGTTTATTTAATTTAATCAGACAATAAAATGCTTAAATGTTTTGATATTTTCATTTCAGAGAACCCTTGAAGACACGTGGAGCGTCATGATGGTTGCCAGTGAACAAGCCCAGTTTATGGCAAATCTTATTAGACTGATAAATGCAACTAAAGCTATTGAAATTGGTGAGATAATGTGAGATCAAATAGAAGACTATGGAAGCAAAAAAGGGCCACAATAATTGGAATTTCAAAAGCAACTGAATAACCGCTGAATACGTTACGTTGAAAATAAAATACTGCTGACTTTATAGCACTAAAATATTTTACTCTGAAAGCCATCCTATCTGATTATATCTGATGAAACATAACCTGAAAGGACAGATATCTGGTCGATTCCATTTAGGCTCCATTGATTGAATTTAATATCTGAATTTTACTGATCTTTTTTATTAAAATTCTTTACTTTGATTACATTTTTAGGTTAAAAAATGACCAGTTGAATTTGAGCAACTTTAATATAGTGTTTTCAATCCTGGACACGTGAACAAATAAAAATGTATTTAGAAGCTTTAGGAATTGCACAACCTGAAATTGCCTACTGGGAATTTTAAAGAGGGGAATTCAAACCATATTAATATTGCACACGGTTTCAGGCCATTAAATAGGCATTATCAGTCGGTATAATCACCATAGATGTGGGTCATTAGGGGCCTACTACGCCTACTATGTTGTTAAAGTGAAAGCAAAACTCAAAACTATAACTTTTTTAGGTTTAGGCAACAAAAACACTTCCCATCTGCCGCCCCCAACCTCCATCCCATATGGAGTTTCACGCTTTCAATACCACAGCGCCTCACTTCCGTTTCTGCTCCTGTCATAATTACGATGGTAGCTAGTGGTCACTGTCGTGTTCTTTTATACCTTCTTTCAGTGATCTTCCATGCGAATAGATGATAAAACCTACTATTGGGTATAGTAGGCCCCTACTGACCCACATCTATGGTGCTCATAGCGACATATAACGCCTATTTAATGGCCTGATAACCTATCTTCTAATCAACTGCATTTTAATAGCTGGTGTTTCACTGCGATGAATTTATTATTTGTATTTATTATTATTTATTATTTGTATTCAAATATCAATATTAAGTATTGATTAAATTGTAAGAATAGGCATTCGGTTGCTTGTGAGATTCAAATCCTCATATGGCTTTTTTTTGCTCCCATGGAAAACTCTTATTTTTTAATCATGTTTGAAGGACTAAAAATGTATCTGTGAAGTGTTTCAGTTAACACTATGTTTATTCTGCAGGGATGTACACAGGGTACAATGCACTGAGCATGGCTTTGGCCATGCCAGAGAATGGACGCGTGGTAGCTTGTGAAATAGAAGAGACCTATGTGAACATTGCCATGCCGTTTTTTAAAGAGGTGAGAACATTTCTCTGGGAACAGCCTGGCTCAAGTTATCTACACAAGATAAAAGAAGATACTGTAAAAACCTCAAAACAATCTTAACTCAGAACAGGTTGCATTACACAACCTGGCACTTGTGTAACGTTTGAATCTGGCATTTTGCAACCGTAGTAAGATTGATTGCTGCTTCTGTCAGAGCAAAAATTGTGCCGCAGACAGCACACTGTACATCCTGCACATCTACCATCTGTCAGTGTGTCTTCACAAAATGCTGCCGGCTGGAGAGTAAAAAAGGTGTCCGCTCAGGCAACTGTGTCAAGTAAAGATGCAAAATCAATTCCTGTTTTAGCCTTCTCTAACATTCTCTTTAAAAACAATTAAAGGTCCCACGCACAGCTCTCATACAGTTGAACCTTTTCTTTATAGGCTGGAGTTGAAAATAAGATCGATGTACGCCATCAAATAGCCACGCAGACACTGAGTAAGTGCTTTTATAAATCTCAGTCATGAGTTCTGATAAAAATGGACTTTTGTATTTTGACTTTCATCTTCGTTGCATCAGGTGATTTGATAGCAGCCGGGGAAGCTGGAACATACGACTTTGTTTTCATCGACGCTGATAAATTCAACTACGACAGATACTACGAGAAGTCCCTCGAGCTCATACGACAAGGGGGCATCATTGCGATTGACAATGTAAGTACACTTTACACGAGCAGAATCTGTCATGCTGTGGTACTGAGAGGTGCACAGCAGACCGTTGACTGTGAACAGAATGAAACAGCACTGACTGTTGTTGCTGTATGTTTGAAGGTGCTGTGGAGCGGAAAAGTTCTGAATCCTGCTCCCAGTGACCTCACCTCCCAGTCTTTGGATAATCTGAATAAGAAGCTACACAAGGACCAGAGGATCGAGCTGAGCATGCTCACCATTGGCGACGGGCTGTCCATTGTCATTAAACGCTGAAATCACAAGTTTAAAAGTTACATGTTTGCTAGTTTTGATATTAAATATAAATGTGCAGTACATTTCCTTCTGTACTTTGTGTTGTCAGCTACAACAATCGTCCATTGAATGTCTTTTCTCTACAGCAGATTAAACATTTACAACTTTCTCCCTGTGTTTACCGTCTTTACTAACGCAGCAATCATAAAAGGGCTATAAATAAAAACAAATATACGGTTTCATCAAAATGACATAATTTCAAAATCAATAAATGCCGCAATGCTACAGCTCAGGATCAGATAAACATTAAATAAATAGTGATTTTCTTTGTAACAGAACATCAAACACCTCGTTTGTATCGTCTCTGTTTGTAGCTACATTACACGGTGACCACAACAGATCACGCATCAAAATAACATTATGCAAGTTGAATAAAGCTAAATATTTTAAAGAAGCGACAGTTAAGCTCTTTATAGTGAGATGAACACAGCAGGCTTCATTTGTGTATGTTGTTGCACTGCTAAGTGTCTTAAATTGATGCTTTTATATATGACACTTCTTTTCTATAACATTTTGATGAACTTGATGATGATTGATTGAGTGATTTTAAATAAATAACCAGCAAAATAGCAACAGGACAAAATGAAAACACAATTTTATGCTTTCAAAGAAATGAGATTAACATCACACAGAACAGTTAGACTGTAAAATAACTCAAATAACAATCATATTTTATGTGTTACAACTAATTTTTAAGTTCTAATTCTAGTTTTTAAGTTTATGTTTACTTGTATGGGCTTAATATGATTCTTTCATGACTTTGAGAAGGAAATTACAAAATCTACATGTTGGCATTAAATTAAAACATAAAACAGTGGTGGAAGAAGTACTCAGATCCTTTAATTAAGTAAAACTAGGAATAATGTAGAAATACTTAAGTAAAAGTCATAAGCAGATTGAGCATCTGAGAATATAGTGCTTTGGTATATGCTGTATATTCATTCATATTTATATAATAAGTGAAAATACTACAGTGTATAAAAACTCCTTTACAAGTAAAATTCCTGCATATAATGCAACTGAAATAACAGTACAGAAGTATTATCATTGAAGTAGGCCTACTTAAAGGTCCCATATTGTAAAAAGTGAGATTTTCATGTTTTTTTTTAAATTATAAAGCAGATTTAAGTGCTATATAAATACTGTGGAAATATTGAAACACTCAATGCATGGAGAAATACACACAGCCCGTATTCAGAAACTGGGCCTTTCAAACAAGCTGTCAGGATTTCTGTAATTTTGTGATGTCACAAATGCAAACTATTTAGACCATTTCACGGTTTTAAACGTAAACTTTCTAAAGGTGTCCCAGTTTATTTCCCTTTGGAGTGTATGTGAATGACATCAGCTGACAGGAAGTAAAAATGGACCCAAGCTGTTGCTTAGCAGTGCAATTCTGTTGAAATGCGCTAAAACGGAGCGTTTCAGACAGAGGGTAAATACAGGCATATTCAGGCAGACTATATGAAGAAAGTAACGCATATTTTGAACGTTACAGCATGTAAACCTGTTCTAGTAGAATCCCAAAATACAACTACAAACCTGAAAATAAGCATCAGATGGGACCTTTAAAGTAGATGCAGTGGAGTAAAAACGTATTTATACAGTACATAGTGTTTCCCTCCAAAATGTAGTTAAGAAGTCTAAAGAAGCCTCAGATGTAAACACTGAAGAACAAGTACCTCAAAATTGTCCTTTAGTTCAGTACTTGAGTACATGTATTTAGTTACATTCCACCATGGAGGAGAGCCTTCGGAGGGGAGTAAACTCAGTGGTGGAAAGTAACTAAGTAAATTTATTCAAGTACTGTACATAGGTACAATTTTGACATACTTGTACTTTACTTGAGTATTTCTATTTTTGCTACTTTATACTTCTCCACTACATCTCAGAGGGAAATATTGTACTTTTTACTCCACTGCATCTACTTTAAGTAGTCCTATGATGATAATACTTCTGTACTTTTACTTAAAGTACATAGTGCTGTATATAGTAAAAAAAATAAGCTCTACCTTTACCAGCTGCAACATTAATGTGATAATTATAATCCAAGAATATATGAGTACTTTTTTTTACATTAAGTATATTTTGATGCTGGTACTTTTGTACTTATAGATCTGAGTACTTCTTCCACCACCGAGCAAGTAGTAACCCGATTACTTGATTTCCTCTGGATCTAGATGACAATCAGATTACACCACTACACTATAAAAGGTGCGAGTTTAAATCTGCTAGTTAAGATAAGATAAGATATTCCTTTATTAGTCCCGCAGTGGGGATATTTGCAGTGTACAGCAGCAAAGGGGATAGTGCAAAAAACAAGAAGCATCAGCTAACACAGTAAAAAATAGTAAGTATAAAAATAGGAGCAATATAGTATTGACAATAAACAGACTATTAACAAAATTGTACAAGTGGAAAATGATATGCACAGTGAGAATGAATGAATGAATGAAATTCCACCTGAAAATATCAGGTTATTGTCAGTTTGTTGGTGTGTATGTGGCCTAACTAGTTACTGTAGTAACGAGTACCTGTAAAGGACGGGGGCATGTGGTTTTTAAATGACGTCATCTGCTAAAAAAGTAGGTTGGTCGTGAAACAGAAAGGTATTAATGGAAAAAACAACTTAAACGCTCTGAAAAATTATTATTGTTATTAATATCATTATTATTATTATTATTAGTGCCATTATGCACAACACGTTAATTGCTTTAAGTTGGTCTTAGTGTTTTATTGTGTTGTTTTTATGTATAATGTTTATAATAACTTTTGTTGTTTTTAAATGTGCTTTATAAATAAATTTGGATTGGATTGGATATAAAAGGTGTGAGTTTAAATCTGCTAGTTAACTATAGTTACTGTAGTATTGAGGACCTGTGAAGGACGGGGCATGTGGCTTTTAAATGACGTCATCTGCTAAAAGCAGTAAAGCAGGTTGGTCGTGAAACAGAATGGTATTAATGGAGAAAAAAAACCTTAAACACTCTGAAACATTATTATTGTTAATAATATCATTATTATTATTATTATTATTATTATTATTAGTGTAATTATTATGCACAGAAGGTTAATTGTTTTTGGAGCTGCCATCTCCAGTCGGCGCACCACATCACATCACGTCACTGCTGCTGCGACAAACCGCAGTGGAAGCTGTCTTTGAACACATCAGCTGATGCTACACCTTTTTCAGCACCGCGGACAGCTCCGTTCTGCTCAGCAGGGCAGATGGCGACGGGTATAAAAAGGCCGCATGGAGGAGCAACAACTCTGCACCGGAGATCACCACCGACAGCCTCCTGAGTCACACAGCATGGACAACAACAGCAGACTCCGCTTTACGCACAGCATCACTCGAGATGAGTATCTACAATACAGGCCAGCACCACGCACGGCAGTGGATGCCAGCTTTCTGTCCACTGGCATGAATTTGACCAAATCTGCTGGGAAGTTCAATGAGAAAGAGCTGATGCGTGGCTTGAACGACCGTCTTGCAGGATTCATAGAGAAGGTGCATCACCTGGAGCACCAGAATCAGCTGCTGGAGAGAGAAATCGAGGAGATCAGAGGCAAAGCGAAACCCGCATCTCGTCTTGAGGAGGAGTACGCACCAGAGCTCAGGAGACTGAGGCAGCTGGTTCAGGACATCACTCATCAGAAGCACCAGATCGAGATCGAGCATCAGAATCTGGAGGAAGAGCTGTGCAGCTTGAGAGGACAACATGGACAGGAGGAGCAAAGCAGATCGGATGCTGAGAGAGCTATGGTTGTCCTCAAGAGGGACATTAGTGACGCGTATCAGGCTAAACTGCAGCTGGACAAGAAAGCGCAACATTTGGTGGATGAAATCGATTTCCTGAAGAGAAACCACGAGGCCGAGGTGATGGAGATGTGTGATCAGATCCAGGACGCGCAGCAGCAGGTGACCGTCAAGGCACGTGGATTTGGCCACTCTGACATCACTGCGGCACTCCGGGACATCAGGACGCAGCTGGAAGGTCACAGCGCGTCAGACCTCCGGCAGGTGGGAGAAACTTTCCGATCTCAGTTTGCGAGATTGACGGAGGCAGCTGAGAGCAAGAGAGAGGCGTTGAAAGCGAGCCAGCAGGAGATCCAGGAGTGCAGGAGGCGCCTGCAGGCCAAGAGCATCGAGCTGGACTGCTCTAGAGGCACCAGGGAGGCGCTGGAGAGTCAGCTGCATGATGCTGAGGATCAACACAAGGAAGAGATGATCCATTACCAGGTGAGACTGATTTTTTTGTAAGAGCACGATTTAGGTTCATAAAAGCTACACTGTAACGAACCTACTGTGAAATTCACAGTAATTAACTGGCAGCAATTGACAAGTAACTTACTGTAAAAAAAACAATTACAGTAATTAACTGGCAGCTGTAATTTCCACAGTAAATCTTGGATTACTGTAATTTTCGATTGAATATGCAGTATTTTACTGTGAATTAGAATACAGTACTTTACTGGGCACAAACACAGTAATGCACTGTGGATCTCACAGCCGTTTCTTACAGTGTATGTGTGTCCAGTAACACTTTGTCCTCTCCTCTCTTGCTCCAGAACACAATCAAAGAACTTGAAAATGAGCTCATCAATTGCAAATTTGACATGTCTGGTTACCTGCGGGAGTACCAGGACCTGTTGAACGTGAAGATGGCTCTGGATGTGGAGATACTGTCATACAGGTAAGGTGTGCTGAATCTGTGTGGGTTTAAAGAGTGACAGCCCTCATTGTTATTACCAAAACGAGTGTTTTTGGAGTGAAACGATGATTCAAAATCTCAGTTTTCCATAATTTTCCTTATTAATCCCCATCATTCATTCATCTATTGAGAATGCTGCATTTAAGTACAACACAAAGTACACTTTCTCAAACGATCACAATGTTACACTATGCAGAAGCGGACAATAATATACTAATATAATTGCCTTCATGTTGAGGGAGAGAAAATCCAATATGACAAAAAAAAAAGCAGATAACTAATCTGCAACTCTGTATTTAAAGAGACATTTATGTTATAAGGCAAACTCCTTTTAGCAATAAGTTTTTGTACCTGTCTTAAATCTTTCTCAATAATGAAGATTAAAGGGATAGTTCGGGTGTTTTTGAAGTGGGGTTGTATGAGGTAAAAGTCAGTGTATTACCTACAGTAGATGACGGTCGGCACGCCTCCAATTTGGAGAAACAGACAGGAGTTACTGCATGGGTGCAAAGCAATGTGCTGCTGTGGACGGAGCCAGCAGCAAAACATATTTTAGCCACCTAAAATAAATCAATATCAGTTGAAGTGTAGGCTATATTTAGAATATGTTCGGTGGTTTACCTTGCTGTGAGACAGCTATACAGTCTATGTTTCCGTCAGGGAACTGAAGCTTTTATCTATGCTCCCGTCAAAGCAACCAGAGTCCATTGAAAAATAACAGTAATTTCCCCTCCCAGAACACGGGTGTTTTGGGTCTACCGCTACCTCGATCAGTTAGTTTGTGTTTTTGTGTAACTTTAGTGAATCCGAACTAACCAAAGTCACACTATAACAGAAACAAACTAACCGATTGAGGCAGCGGTAGACCCGCAACTCCTGTGTTCTGCGAGTTAAAATTACACTTTCTTTCCAATGGATTCTGGTGGCTTTGGCTGTGGCTTTAGGTGAGCCTTTTTTTTAGGTAGCTACAATCAATTTTGCTTCCGGCCCTGTCCACAGAAGTACATGGCTTTGTTCCTGTGTCGGTACTTCTCCAAACTTGGGGCGTACCGGCCATCATCTATTGTAGGTAATACACTGACTATGGATACATAGCTCATACAACCCTACTTCAAAACATCTGAACCATCTCTTTAAAATAAATTCAGTATCAGCACTGTGTATTGGTGATTGCAGATTAAAATCTGTTTCCTAATTTTGCAGGAAACTTCTCTGCGGTGAGGAGGCTCGGCTGTCTAGGATGTCAGACACCCACATCTCCCTTCCCTACATCTACCACCAGTCCCCCGTTTACACCCTGCCCTGCCTCAGCCGACCGGGCTGCCCCCACAGACGGGCCGAACCCCAGTACAAGTTCGTAGAGGAGATCATAACGGAGACCACCAGGGAAATTGAGATGTCAGAATTTGAGGAGACGGGATCGGAGACAGAGGTGGAAAAAGACGAGCAGGAGTGTACCAAAAGAGATAAAGGGAGCAGTGAGGAAGAGATGGGTAATAAAGACGGTCGAGAGGAGGAAGGAGAGCAGATGTCTGACAGTGAGCAGAATCAAGTAGGGAATTTAGTGAACGGAGGTGATGATGGGACTCCTGGGGAGGTGGATGATGGTGGTGAAAAAGGTCAAACAAGTAAAGAGGAGACTGAAGCAGTTGACAGTGGCATAGTTATAAATATCCAAAGCAAAGTTTTATTAAGTGAGAGCCTTGATGAGGAAGAAAATGAGCAACATCAAACAGTAGCTAAAAACACAAAAGAAGAGAAAGAAGCTACAGTGGCAAAGGTAACAGTTCAGAAAGATCTCTCTTCAAAACCAGATGATTTAAAGCCAGAGATCCCTCCAGAGGATGCACTTCTGAAAAAATCTGATGTTAATGAAGGAGATGTTGAGAAAGATAGTTTCATCTCAGCTCAAGTGAAGAAGCCTGTTGACGAGACCTCGACCCAAGCGTCAAAAGAATCAGACACAACTCGAGAGCTAAGCCATGTTCAAGTGCAAGATGAGGTTTCTGAGAAAACAGCAGATTTTACCGGAGAAACAAAGATCACTCTGTCCGTAGAGACGCTTTCAGAAAAGGCTCAAGTATCTTCGAGTACAACACACAAGAGAGAGGAAAAAGAGAACAGTCATACGGAGCCAATGGAAATCAGTAAATCTGAAGCTGCGAAAGGTGAAAATAAAGTAGCAATTCAAGATGTTAGCAATAAAGGTAAAGAGTCTTCTCTTAAATCGGATATGAAAAGTCTTCCTGAAGTGAAGGATCAGAAGCCGAACAGTGGGGATAAAACCCTAACAGTCCAAACTGCGTTGCCAGGGGAAAAGACAACTGTCAATGCAGAAATCAAAGAGTTGCATCAGGGGGCAGCGGAAGGAAGCCAGGTTGAGAAATCAAAGCTGTCTGAAGCTTCACAGAACATAAAGGATCCTCAAGGTAAAACGGAGAAGGTGGAGAGTAGTAAGTCAGAGAAATAAGAGGAAAGTACACTAAAAGCCAAACATCCGCTGAGGTATGAGGAAGTGAGGATGAAAGACATTTCCAACCTTTGAGACAGCAGTTGACAGGCAAATATCAGGGAGACTGAAGCTGAAAATAGAGAATACTTAACTAATGCAGATGCAAAATTCAAAGCATAAGCTGAGCCAAGTGAAAGGAAAGCTGTAATTTCACTTCAGAATGAGAGAGCATGATTCTACTAATGTTTGCAAACAGCTTTGCCATTGAACTTTAAATGTGATGCATTCAAATCATTTGACTCACCACTTACTGTAACTAATGTAATCATGAATGTAAAAGATGCAAAATTACATGTTAAATTGTGTGTCTCTTTATTTGCTTTGGTATGTGCTGACAAATAAATGCAATATGAAAAAAAAATATCCTCTGAATATTTTCTCTGGCCTCCTCATCAAATGGACAAAAACTCTTATGTTTCTGCAAGGGACACTCAGTGTGTGCTTACACTAACATGCTGTTTCTGATTGATCCACTATATTCTTCACCTGTAGATGCTTGATATCCCCTCTCTGGCAATAAACCACTCAACTTACTGCAGCGTGACCTCCATCCATTCATCCATCCTTCAGATGTTTAGACAAGTCGTTCCCAAAGTAGGGTCCGGGTACCTCTGGGGGTCCTTAAGGGGGTTCAATGGGGTGCCCAGCAAGAAGGGGAATCATTTATTTTCATTATAATTTCAACCATAAGAACACAATGACAGAATATATGACTATTTTGGTCATGGGTTTCTTACACTTTCTGTAATAAAACATCTAAAAGCAGAAATCCTATCAGACGGGGGACCCTGGGATAAAATCTTATCAAATAAGGGTCCATGGTCTAGGGGTCCTTGACGTGAAAAATTTTGGGAACCACTGGTTTAGACCAACTACTTAGGGTTGCTGTAGATCAATAACAGACCACTGAATTAATAGCAACAATCCTCACTTTACACGGGTAGTGTCATTCCACACAAAACACAAAGGACTGACGGTAAATAAAAGTTTTTGCTACCATGTACACAACATCCTGGCTGCACTCTGAGCAGCTACGACGAGACCACTGCCACAAGAGTCAGGTGCACTATTCATTCACTGATGGGACTACTGACTTCATCTACCATATTACCTGTAACCTTTTTATGTTCAGTTTGTGTTCCTGATCATTTTAGTGCCACTAGAGGGCACTATGAGTCACTAATAGCTGGGCATATATAAAATGGTGAGCCCATCTCAACTATGAATCTTGTAATTCAAATGTATAAATCTAGAAAAGGGATGATGTGGATAGATGCATACCACAGGCTAAAACTAAATCATTGTTCTACCTTAAAACATGACACCTGTCGTCTTTGTTTTCTTTAATTTGTTCCCCGTCTTTTTGTATCATTCATCGTCTCTTCTGAAGGTCTTTTGGTCTCCTTACTGCCAATGAAGTATTATTTGCTCACAATGCCTCATTTCTCTTAATTCAATTAACACTTGAAAATAGCCGTTTTGACGCTACCTTATTAAATTTGACAGAACTTGAGCCGATTCGTCAGGAAGAATGGCAGAAAACGGCATAATTGAGGTGTTGACTCAAAAACTGTGACTGCTGTGCGCTTCCATGACTCGCCTTTAAACCTGCAGTAGGCAGAATGTTTTTGGCATCATTGGGCTAAACTTCCATAATAACCTTTCAGCATATTGTAATTCAAGTGTTCTGAAAAAAAAAACTAGACTTCTGCACCTCCTCATGGCTCTGTTTTCAGGCTTTAAAAAATCTAGCCCGTGACGGGAGACTTTGGTCAATCACAGGTCATTTCAGAGAGAGAGAGAGCGTTCCTATTGGCTGTTCATTCAACGGAGGCAGCTGTCAGTCACTCGCAAACTCCGATCAAATGGTCAAACTAGGCAGTGCTGGTCAAATATGAATCAATATTCTGTTACTGTAATGTCTTTTATCTGGCATAAAATGTTTTCAGAAACATCTTGTAGTGTACTGTTTAGCTGTAAACCGAGAAAGTTTGCGAAGGTATATATTTTGCGCTTGGTATTTCCTCAACTGATCTCAACATGGTGGCCAGGTCACAAACTTTCTTATTTAACAGCTAAACAGTACACTACAAGATGTTTCTGAAAACATTTGAGGAGAGAAATAGGTATTACAGTAACAGAATATTGATTCATATTTGATCAGCGCTGCCTAGTTTGACCATTTGACCGGGGTTCGCGAATGATTGACAGCTGCTCAAAGACGGCAGACTCCAGCTCGGCTCTGATTGGTTGTTTTCCTCCGGTCTGTGGAATCTTGCAGATGCCATTAGGAGCACCGGAGGACACAGAGGCACATGACTTTTTTTCAGATTACCTGTCTCATGTACCACTGTCAGGATATAGTGACTGTTTAATAAAAATAACTTTTTTTTTGCTCCATTTCTACCCACTGCAGCTTTAAGTTTGTAGGATTTCTTAAACATGTTTCAGCAATTTCTTTTTGGTATGGAGTGTGTAGATGTCAAAACAAACTTAAAAAAAAAGGTATTAACTCAATATTCAGAGCATTTCTATTGCCTCCACACAGCTCTCCATATGGCAACGGCTGAGCCAACAGCTAGCAGCTAACAGTGCTAATAGTGGGAACAGCACAAACAGTGCCGATGGAGCTAACAGTGTTTACCTGGGGGGGGGAGGGGAGGAACCAGAGGATGTGCGCTACGCTTCCTTGACGTCGCCGTATGAGTGCAGAGCAGAGTGGTGGTTGTGAGATAGCCAGTGGGGCGCACACATGCACTAAAAGGCATGCATGGCTATGTAAACAAAGCACAGAGAAGCATGGATTACAACACACAGAGAGGGAGAGAGACTTCGTTCTCTGCTCAGGTAGACATTACTCTTCTATATCTTTACATAGCAAATAGTTGTTTTTTATGCTATATTAGTGCTCTGAATATCATATAGAGAACTTTTAAATCAACTGTACATCACAAAGTTTCTGAGGCCGCTTTAGGTTTAAAGGTACCGACTGTAAACATGTCAGATAAACTGGTAAATTGCCCATTAATAAATTCCATTAGCACACATTAAAAGGGACTGTTTGTAACTTTTTAAGCGTATAAATGTAGCGGGTCGGCACACATGCGCGTTCACATATGCGCGCTCGCGTGTGGCCGGAGCCTCGTCTCCGCTGCCTGCTCTCCTTCACTCAGACAGCGCGCGCTCACTCCACACTGCAGAAGAGTTAGTTTAGCTCTGAGAATATCTAGTGAATGTACAGGGGACGTTTGTGCAGAAATAACTGCTGCAGCTCCTCCAGACCAACAGAGCTTTCCCGTGTCTTGTGAAGTGACGGAGCTCTTCAGAGTTACGTTGTCTTCTCGTTACCGACCGGGTGCCGGTGTCTCCGGCTGCGGGTGGAGAGAGCAGGGAGACACGCTGCAGAGCCCCGCTGCTTCAGCCTGTACTTAGGCAGGTAAAGCCAACACTAGGATCAGATCTAACTCATGTTCATGGAGAGACCTTCGTCTGGTCAGCTAACATTACTGCCAAGCAGCTGAAATATAGAGTGATATTGTGGTTTTAGCCGACGTGTGTCGCCTCACTGTTTTGAGCGACGCTCGTTCAGGTATATTTAGAGCGAGCAAGCGCGAGCCCGACGCTGACTTTCGTTGATTTCAAGGCCACAGGTGTCGCTGTTAACAAGCATTTCTGAAAGTTACAAATAGTTCCTTTAAACTATAACCCATCATATCCAACTCCGTGATCCAGGCCTACAAAAGGACTTTAAGCAAACAAGAATGAGTTGTTAGTGGCACTTCAAGATCACATATTAAAAATGCATTTGTGGAGTTCAAAGACTTTATTGAAAATGTATACATACACATAAGGACCTCCAAGACTTCCTGCGGGCTGTCACAGCCCAGAGCAGGGAAGCACTTTCCAAGAGTGCACAAGTGCAACTTTAAGTTGCACCTCTTCCGGACAATGATAGTTTGGCATTACTGTGAACATTAATTATGTACCCCCCAGTTGTCTGTTAGTACAGAATGAACAAAAACTAATTCTGCTTGGTCGGCCAAGTGTACGGGTTTCTTTCAAACTGACAGACCTGACTTTAAGCAACCCAAAAACTGCCCAATTTAAGGGAAGGTCACATGTGCAGCTTCAACAGAACATCACAAACCCTGATGGCCGACGCAAAACAAAAAGATTACAGAGCTTTAGTTTGTCCTTGTGTGCATGAACAGGAAGGGTGCAGCAGTATTTAAATAATAGCAGAAAAAGACTAGTGTACTTAACAAGGTTTGTAAATTAAAACTGTGTAGATGACAAAGGAATATCAGATGGTCATGATTGTAAAATCAGAGAGAAGGTATGACAACGTTCACCGCACAAAGCAGTCAACTGATGTTGACTGTCTGGGGTTTACCACAATAAAGCCACGCAGAGTTGGTGACAGGCAAAGGGATTGTATTGGATTTCATTATTATGGCAGTGCTGGACAGAAACAATGACATGATATATAAATAATGCCACCAACTGTCTCTTGAAAAGATGCAACTACAAAGTAAAAAGCAACAAAAGGTAAAATATACCAATGACAAAAGCACCAACTTGAAGTGGTACTCAACAAGTTAGAGTTTGTTGTCGTAGCCTTTGAACCAATCTCTCCAAGATATCCCCCTGCTGGTTTGAGTCGGACATACATTTAAGGCCAGATTCTTCTGATATTCCCTAGTCCCTTGCAGTACGTTGAAAGCTTAGGCTTCCAGTTCCAAGCCCAGACCCAGCTTGTGGCCTCCTGCGTTGATGTTCTTGCCATCGACCAGACCAGACAGGGTGAGTTTCACACCTGCACAAGCAAGAGGACCAACATTAGCCATTACAAGTGCAAACACATAATTACTTTCCTCAAAACTGAGAGTTGACAGGAAATCGCAGGCTATCAAGTGTAGCTATAAATGACTATTCTAGGTCATTCATAGTACATTTGCTCAAAACTAATGTGCTGTGTGCATAGACTCCATTGTGGAGCATAGAAGTGTGTACTAAATACAGAGGTATTTAACTGAAGAACTTCATCACTAAACATTTTGTAAATATTAGGGCTGTCACTCGATTAAAATGTTTAATCGCTATTAACTATGGCCAATCCTGTGATTAATCACGATTAAATATTAAAAAAATTTAATTAGTCGCAAATTAATCATTTTTTTATCTGTTCAAAATGTACCTTAAAAGGAGATTTGTCAAGTATTTAATACTTTTATCAAAATGGGAGTGGGCAAATATGCTTGCTTTATGCAAATGTATGTATATATTTATTATTGGAAATAAATGAACACAAAACAATAACAAATATTGTTCAGAAACCTTCACAGGTACTGCATTTAGCATAAAAAGTATGCTCAAATCATAACATGGCAAACTGCAGCCCAACAGGCAACAACAGCTGTCAGTGTGTCAGTGTGCTGACTTGACTATGACTTGTCCAAAACTGCATGTGATTATCATAAAGTGGGCATGTCTGTAAAGGGGAGATTCGTGGGTACCCATAGAACCCATTTTCAGTCACGCATCGTGAGGTCAGAGGTCAAGGGACCCCTTTGAAAATGGCCATGACAGTTTTTAAAAATTTCCAGTTCAAAATCTAGTCAAAGTTTGGAGCGTTATTTAGCCTCCTTCGCGACAAGCTAACATAAAATGGTTGGTACCAATGGATTCCTTAGGTTTTCTAGTTTTATATAATACCTTCACTCTAGTATTTTCAATCTAGCTTTAAAACTAAGCCCGCTACGACCTCCGAAGGGTCGATTGCGTTAAAGAAAATAGTGGCGTTAAAACAAATTTGCGTCAACGCGTTATTATTGCGTTAACTTTGACAGCCCTAGTAAACTACCTTCAGCTGTCCATGAACATGTAGGAAACCACCTTACCTGGTCTAAGAGTCTGGGTGTAGCCAACACCAACAAGGCTATTGTTGTTCACTTTAGCCTATGGAGAAAAACACAAACACTAAAGTCAGTTGGTGACAATTAATAGTTTTATCTTTTTATAGCATAAATAACATTTATCTTTTGCCTCATCCATTCCATTTCTGAAAGACTCTGCTGCACTACTTACGCTGACGGAGGCATCCTTGTCCAGCTGGTATTTGGCTGCAATACCGAAACGTGTGCTGTTGCTGCCAGCGGTCCAGGCCAGGTTGACTGCCGTCTCCAGCTTGTCGCTCACCTTCTGGTAGATGGAGCCTCCAAACTCGGTGCCATCATTGCTTTAAAGATCACAAGTATAGAGGAGAGATTTCATGCTACTGGAAACAAAATATGGAATTTCAAACTAAAGAGTTCTGTTTTAAACACTTTCTTACGCTCGGGCCAGAATCATTCATTAATTTATGGAGCCGTGCAAGTCACTGCATTTTCTACAACATTGTCCTGTAAATATTTCAGAATAAAAGCCTTGTGTTAACAAATTAAGGAATTCTGTCCACAGCATAAACACTTGAGGGCTTTTATTTTTTAAACAGCAGCATTGTTAAAAATAAATCTCGACTTTTTTTCATGTCTGTGACATTCTACAGATACAGACATTGAAGGTGTAGTAATGTTGCTGGTATGATGTCCATATACTGTCGAAAGAATTTTCTCTGTCTATTCTTGCCACGAACTGCACGCGCACGTGAAAAAAATAGCCAAGACCTCAAATCTCTAGAAGAGACGCAGCTGAGCTGCACTGCTCATGTGGGCAGTGTTGCTGCTCCAACCTGTAAACATGGGTGCCGAAATAAAAAACAACAGGTTCCGCAGCCTCCACACGCTGCCGATGTTCCCAGTGTGGCTCGGGCCTTATGTTTTGTTACTAGTTTGTTGTTCTCGTTTCGTCACAGACAGGGAACGCTTCCAAATAAGCAATACTGCATTCCCTGGGAACCATCTTTTATTTGTGATTGACAGATGAATTAGCCAAGCAGACCTAAGAGAAATGGTGAATTTAATTTGTTCTTTTAGTTGTTGTTGTTTTTTGTCAATAGCTCCAAAACCAACTGGAATTGGTCAACAAGCAGAGAAATAAAACGTTTCTGATTCTTTCTTGGCAGTTACGTTCTTAAACACAAATAAACGCACAACTAACTCCGCATAATCCTGCGGGAAGGTGCCGAGTTGCCGGATTTTGAATGAATGCAGGCTTCCTGTCAGCTGGCTGTGGCTCAGCCCTACTCTCGTCAAACTACAGACACACGCCGATCATAGCTGCACTCACAGCACAGAGAGGAGCCAGGGGATCACTGGGCACATGCACATAACACAACCCTTCTCATCTGTGAAATACGCCCATTTTGTATGTTGAGACTTGTACCGGTATCAGAAACCAAGGGGCGTGACACAGCAGTGGCATTTGACCACCTGAACGAGCTGCTCACCCTGTTAGCGTTATTGGCTGGGAGTTACACCCACATGTTAGGCCCAAAGGCTGTTTGCAGATGCTCAGAAGCGTCACGAGTAAAGCAAAATAAGAAGAGAAACTACAGGCAGAGGGCTACAGGGTCTCTGCAGATACAGACACCACCACACACTTCTAGTGGGGCATAAGTGAAGATTGAGAGGGATTATTTTTGTTTCAGCCTATACGTTTTTTTTAAGTTAATTCTTGCATATTATACCTTTAAAGCTCAGCACGCTGTATGGTTGTTAGGTTTGTGTGTCACCATAGCAACTAACTGATAACTATGTGGATTTGTTTGTATTAGATCTTTGGATTGTTTCATTTTCATTCTTTATGTCGCCTTCTTGATTAATTAGCATATAATAAAAAAAAGCCCATAATGATGGCACTTAAAAATTCAGACTAACACTTCTTAATCATCTGTTATTCAATGATTTTGTTACTTTGGATGCACAATACATTGCATGTATAGCCATTTACAGATTAGGCAAAAAAATAATTCTAGATCAAGTGAACTGAAGGTTTCATCCTGTTACAGAATATAAAGTGCAAGCAGATTATAAAACTCAATCCTACAGGTGAAAGGTGTTCTACTTACATATTGGTGTGCAACTGGAAGTCTCCCGTCTTGTAGCCAATGGCAAAGTTGTTCTGGGTCATCTTGGACTTGGCAGTGTCGAAGCTCATCTGGTAACCGGCGAGCCACCCCTCGTAGCCGACGACAGCAGCTCCGTGGAGGGTGGGGCCAGCAAAGTCAAAGTCGACATCGCAGCCCATGTTAACGTACTCGCGCTTGTAGGCGGTCTTAACTTTGCCACTCTTCTTGCTGTTGATGAGAAACACAACTTTGGTTAACCGCAACTGAAATCAAGTCAGATTACGCATAAAAAAAAGCACATATGTGTGTATATATATGTAACCATAACACAATAAAAACACATCAAGTGTTCAAAACTATGATACAAAGTACATCACCTGCTTACAATTTAGTCAGTGTGAGACAACATACAGGGTCTAATGCTGGGCAGACACCGTGCGTTTATATTGATTGTATAACTCGTTTTTTTCAGACTGTGGAACTGCTCAAACTGCAAGACAGCCGGCTAAATTTCAGTCATGCCAGAAAACCATCTTATCGTTCAAGAGCCAGATCATTGAGCATTCAGGCAGTTCATTTGCCTGAATGATCGCTTTATATGAAATATTTGTCATGGCCGACTTTGATATTTATTGCTTATGTCCTCTGTTTTGATATGTTGAATGTTGCTTCATTTATTCTCTTTAAATGTGGTGAAAAATTATTTAAAAAAAATAAGCAATTCAAAAATAGAAATTAACAAATCTTGCCTTGAAGACAGGCAAAAGCAAGGGTGCCCCCTTGCCTTGGCCTGTCCTCAAGGCACCCCAGGGTGTTGGGAAACACACTTTGGGAACGTCACTTTTATGATCCCGCAGAGATAATTCTAAACGTATGCCCTCTGCCAGCTGTCAGCTCAAGTAGCAGACAGATGGGATAAGAAAAATAATATCGCTGGAACACTGAAAAAGTCACTTCAACTATTTCACCAGCTCTGCTTTGAATTCGAACTTTTGAGTCATTTCTGACTCAAACATCCAGTTTGCCAGACACTGCTAAAGTGCTGGTGTTTACTTCCCCAGCCTGAGCAGGACACTGTAGCCTTGAACATGCTGTCTCAATGTAGCCACACAACTCCCATCAACCTTCTCAATATGAAAGAGGACACGGTTCCTCTGGGCCATGTGCCATATTCCTCATGTGATTTAAACCTCATAGAAAGCAAACATACACAAGGATTGGCAGAGTAACTGGGCACACTAGTAAAACTTGTTTTTTGTATTCCTCCCCGATAAGAACAAACTGCAAGACATAACTTAAGCACACAAATCCCGACAGCCAATCACAGTAATGTGTTACAATAGACTTGCTCCATATTGGGACTGGGGTCACATGGCCGATAACTACACTTGTCAGAAGCATGTAGGGCACAGATCAGGTTGCCAAAATGACTCGTGTAGAGGAGCAACAGGCAGAACTCAAGTAAAATTCCCACGAAACTAACTTTTCCAGCAATGAATTACTTATTATCACCATTATCTTACCCAGTGTTTGGTGAGAAGGTTGTGTCAAACGTCAACTTCAGTCCCTTGGCGATCTGTGAGAAACAATAATGGAAACCATTTGACATTGAAAGGAATGGATGTTGTCCTGTCATGCTCACTGAGTAAACACTTACTTTTGACACCTGCTGTTAAATAACCGTTGTAGAAAATGTTTAAATATCTCCTAACCTGATCTTCAACAGTGATTTCTGTTCCCAAGGTGTTGTCGGTGTTCCACTTCTCGGTGAAGGTCAGGCCGTATTCTGACCTCTTGTATTTAGTTTCCAGGGTGCCCGCAACTTTGCTGGTGTCAGTGTTGGAGGAACCAGCTGTTTTGAATTCCTGCAAGGGACAATTTTATAGAAAAAACAATCAAAGACAAGTTACACTGGATGAAATAACTATGAATGAAAAGAAACTCATTCAGTGCTTTCTCATTACATTTGGCAGTCAGTCATACTTTGGCTAGACTATTGCCATTTCTCTTTTTTCACTTTAAAACCAAAAATCCCTTATAAGTTAAAACTAAAATAAGTGTGTGTAATCTAGAGAGCTGAAACAACTGGTTATTTTGATCAAGCGAAGTAGCAGTTTTGATGTTCGAGTAGGTAATTCATCAAGCCACAAAGACAAACCTTCGCAGGTTTCACCTTCTCAAATGTGGGGCTTTGCACTTCTGTTTGGCATCATTGTAAATTGATTACCATTAGGCTTCAGACTGTTGGTCAGACTAAACTTGAAATTTGAAATGCCACCTTGGGCTCTGGGACATTTTAATTGTTTATACTTTATTGTGTCAGCACATATCATTGATATATTTCCTTTCCTTTGTAATTTAAACATCTTGACACAAATTGTTATCAATTTTTCACCTACAGATAACAGTGCATACATAAAACAACGAAAAACAAAAAATGTAAATTAAAATTAAAAAAATAAAATAAAAATAAATACTGAGACATTTGTTTAAATGTATTTTTACAATTTCTTATAGAAACACTAATAAAAAAAGAATTGATGTATTATTTGTTAATAAAAATAATCACTACTTGAAGCCCTTGTAATCTACACAGCTGAGTGCTGTTAAAAATAAAGACTGGCACATATACTGTGGTTGGACTTCATTGTTCAGGGTGGCGGCTTGCTACCTTTATGGCTGACAGTACCAATAAAGTCTTGTAAAAACAGAGCCAAGAAGCACCAGAAATCTAAATTGCTGTAAACTTAACTTTCATATTGCAAAATTTACATTATCATACTTTAACGTGCCGTTTCATCACTTTATTTACAATGAAGTATGTTGTAGCTTCTGTTGTGATGATCAGATGACCTTACCACTCCACTGGCTGACTTTGTCTTGACATCGAGCTTCACCAAGCCAAATCCTGAAGAAAACAATTGTTTTGTTAAAATCATTTCAAAACGTGTCTACAATATCAACTAGACTTGGCAGCACATATGTTTTATTATCACAGTACTACTTGGTCAAACTGTAAGAAACCGTACCATAGCCTTTGTTGAAGATGTCCTTGGCAGACTTGCCCAAGTCAGCGTAGCAGGCAGGCACGGCCATTGTATCTGTAGACAGAAGCAAAACACAATGTTCAAATTTTCCTTCTGACCTGAAGTATATTTCCACCTGCTTGTGTCCAGTTAAAAAGTAACAAAATATGAGGTAGACAAAATACATTTTAATTTGTCTTTATGTATTTTCTTGAAGTTTTAGAGTGTTTTAGATTGTATACGTGTTTTAGCCTAATCAGGGACAAAGACTGCAAATTAGCTATGGCTAGAAGTCTTATATATACACAGTGCATCAGTTTCATTTTATCTAAATGTATAAATGCTTGCATGTATCATTCCTGTCAAATAAACTAATAACATAAATAAAATAATATATATATTTTTCCAGAATTCTATGATGAATTTAGCAATTCACCTCCAATGTGCTACAGCCCAAACAGCCTAAAATATCACCTGGATGGCAACTGTATTGTCATTTTGTATGATTTCTTTTGCCAATCACAATCAATCTTATTTATCCTTCACGTTTTTTTTTTTTTTGACATAACACTGATTTAACAGCTTCAAAAGTAAGGTCTGTAAACCAACCTGTAGCAAGCTTTCAGGCAAATGTCTTTATATAACATAAAGGGCACCAATATTTGGAGTTAAGGGCAGGATTTCTGTCTCATAAATTTAACACTCATGCCCACATATATACACATTTCATTGTATTGTGAGGTTACACTACACAAATGCCGACATGAAAAATATTTTCTGATTATACACGTCTTACTCTGTAAGATTTCCTTCAAAATACTGTCTGGTATAGAGGAAGCATTTATGCGTAAAACAACAGAAAACAAGCCTGGTTCACACTAGGATGTAAATTGCTATAGTATCTGTTTCTTCCTGTGGTTGCAACACCTGTTGAGTGGAAAACTAGACTTTGCATTATAGTGGGCATTCATAACTAATATCTCAATACTATCCTGTTAGTGACAAGACGTGTAGTGGAGTCAATATGTTGGTCATGTTATTTACATTTTTTGTGAACATTCTCAAAACCGGTGTGTCATACTTTCTTCTGTCATCAATACCAGCCAAATTATCTGTATTGTAACTTTACTTGTGTTAACTTTGTATTAAATTAATGAAACGGTTGTGTTTTCATGGTTCCAGGTTGCCTGTTGTAGCGGGGGGGGGGGGGGCTTTAATTGTTGACGCACAAAATACACATAGGCAAAGCATGGGCAGCTTTTGTGGGGACTGAGAAGGAGTCTGCCACTGTGTGTGTGTGTGTGCGTGTGTGTGTGTGTGTGTGTTGACTGTGCTGCTCCTTATAGAAAATAAAGGTGCAGATCCTGATTCCTGGTCTGAGTAATGTCCTTCAATCTACAAGCAACCATTCTGCAGCTGCTGCAGATGCATGGGGGTCTTTCCTTGCCTCTCACTCACTGACCTGTATTCTATTGTATGGTTCAGCTCTGTACTCACTGATCTTTATTCCATGGTCTTCATGACTTGCTTTTACTTGACAAGCATACTTTGTGAAGTGCTATTGTGTGTAGCTGTGTATTGTGCGTTTTGTATGTTCTTTCTTGTATGGCTGTAGTATGTTTCTTTGTTTTGACCTGCCAAGGGACTACAGAATTGAGAATGAACTTAAAGCTATAATCTGGTACGGTGCATCAAATGGTGACATTTATGTTTTAAACTGTACATGGTCCCTTTTAAATAAAATAATAAAATATATGCTTGTACAACACTTGGCTGCACACTGGCAAACCCCTTTCTTCAATATAGGATATGTTACCAAGTTGAGGATGTGTAAGTGCTGATGTGTACAATCACAATGTTGGTTTCATTTTCAATCCAACACTGTCTGGCACAGTGACAGCATCACGGTACTGCAGGTGGTATTTGGAGTTAAGGGCAAGATTTTCTGTCTCTCATAAATGTAACACTCATGCCCACATATATACACATTGTATTGTATTGTGAGGTTACACTACACAAATGCTGACATGAAAAATATTTTCAGGTTATACACGTCTTACTCTAAAATTTCTGCAAAATACTGTCTAGTATAGAGGAAGCATTAATGCGTAAAAGCAACAGAAATATAAATTGCTGTAGTATCTGTTCTTCCTGTGATTGCAACACCTGTTGAGTGGAAAGCTAGACTTTGCATTATTGGGCATTCATAACTAATATCTCAATACTATCCTGTTAATGACAGGTCTTCCTTGCCTCTCACAGACTGACCTGTATTTTATTGTATGGTTCAGCTCATGCTTGTACAACACTTGGCTGCACACTGTCAAACCCCTTTCTTCAATATAGGATATGTTACCAAGTTGAGGGCGTGTAAGTGCTGATCACAATGTTGGTTTCATTTTCAATCCAACACACAGTGACAGCATCACGGTTGCTGCAGGTGATCCCAGCAGTAAATGGGCTTGCATTTATATAGCGCTTTTCTAGTCTTCCGACCACTCAAAGCGCTTTACACTACATGTCAGCATTCACACACACATTCATACACTGATGACAGAGGCTGCTAAGGTGCCGACTTTGCCCATCAGGATCTAATCTAAATATTCATTCACACACCGATGACTATGCCTTCGGGAGCAATTTGGGGTTAAGTGTCTTGCTCAAGGACACATCGACATGTGACCTGGAGCAGCCGGGGATCAAACCACCGACCTTCTGATTGGTGGACAGCCTGCTCTACCCTCTGAGCCACAGCCTGCCCTAGTGGACAGGCCCTTCATAAATAACATCTCAATACTATCCTGTTAATGTCAAGACGCATGGGGGTCTTCCTTGCCTCTCACAGACTGACCTGTATTCTATTGTATGGTTCAGCTCATGCTTGTACAACACTTGGCTGCACACTGTCAAACCCTTTCTTCAATATAGGATATGTTACCAAGTTGATGGTGTTAAAGGTCCCATATCATGCTGATTTTCAGGTTCATACTTGTATTTTGTGTTTCTACTAGAACATGTTTACATACTTTAATGTTAAAAAAAACAACTTTATTTTCCCTCATACTGTCGACCTGAATAAACCTGTATTTACCCTCTGTCTGAAACGCTCCGTTTTAGCACATTTTGACAGAATTGCATTAACATTGCTAGACAACAGCTTGGGGTCCATGTGTACTTCCTGTCAGCTGATGACATACACTGCAACCAGGAATAAAATGGGACACAATTAGAATATTTTACATTTAAAATGATGTCAAGGATCTAAATATTGTATATTCGTGACATCACAAATGGGCAGAAATCCTGACAGCTTGTTTCAAATGCAGAGTTTCTGAATGCGGGCTGTGTGTATTTCCCTGTGTACTTTCACAGTATTTATATAAGACTTAAGCCTGCTTTATAATAATAAAAAAACATGAAAATCTCACTTCTTATATTTAAGACCTTTAAGTGCTGATGTGTACAATCACAATTTTGGTTTCATTTTCAATCCAACACTGTCTGGCACAGTGACAGCATCACCATGTGCTGCAGGTGATCCCAGCAGTACAGTAAGTGTCTGATGGACTGAAGGTTACTGGGCTAGAGAGAGAGAGAGAGAGGAGCCATTTTGCCGCACTGGAGTGCCTAGATCAAGGCCTGGCTCTTATTGAACTGCTCCTTCACATGTATTGGCAGGCACAGCAAGGCGTGGCGAGGTGCATGGCGGGTGCCAATTAGTGGGATGGGTACATTAACCAGTTCAGTCGCATCATGATCAGCCAGCTACCTCACTCACTACTAACTAGGCCTTAAGGGAGGTTAAGCACATTATTGCTCAAGTAGTAAGTTGTGAATATTTTCTGAAAGTAGCTTTGCAGCACTGCTTTATCAGCCGCACGAGACACGTAACGTTAACACAAAGCAAACATGCAGATCACTCTTTATCTAGACACATGTGTGACAGACGCAGCATGCCTTGTGCAGCTAACTCTGCTAGCCTGCAGAGTGTGCCGGTGTGCGTAAAAAGTGCACTTAAACACTACTTCTATGTTGTTGTGGAGTTGTAAAACAGTGTCAGACGGATTAAATAGCTGTCTTACCTGTAGAGGATGAGGCTAGTAGTGAACTAAAGTGACTTTATTCAGAGATATTCCTCACAGAGCACGGCCAAGCCAGGCGTCACCAGGAGAAGGTTGAGCTGAAGGAGACTGGAGCTGCAATGAAACCAGACCTATCACATCCAGGCTCAGGACCCGGGACGGCCACAGAGGTGCCTGCGTAAAAATGAATGGTTTCCAGTCACGGCATGGTGGCGTCACGGTTAGGGGTAGTTTTTATCTTTTATTTATTGTGATACTTATTTCAAATAGGTATACACCAGGGGTCAGCAACCTTTATTATCAAAAGAGACATTTTAGGCGAAGAAAAAAAGAAATCTGTCTGGAGCTGCAAAAACATTTGAGCATTGTGATGAAGGTAACACAGTTTTAGTATATAAGTCTAATGCAGTGAGGGCCAAAGAGCAAATGTACGACGGAGTATTAGGGCCATATCGAGGGGAAAAAACATCTGAGATTTCCAGAATAAAATCATAATATTACGAGAAAAAAGTCTTTTAATATTGCAAGAATAAAGTCATAACTTCATGAGCAAAAAAGTCGTAATATTACGAGAATAAAGTCATAACTTTACGAGAAAAAAGTCGTAATATTACGAGAATAAAGTCATAACTTTACGAGAAAAAAGTCGTAATATTACGAGAATAAAGTCATAACTTCACGAGAAAAAATCGTAATATTACGAGAATAAAGTCATACATTTACGAGAAAAAAGTCGTAATATTACGAGAATAAAGTCATAACTTCACGAGAAAAATGTCTGAATATTACGATAATAAAGTCATAACCTAACGAGATTTTTTTTTTAATATTGCAAGAATAAAGTCATAACTTCATGAGCAAAAAAGTCTGAATATTACGAGAATAAAGTCATAACTTTACGAGAAAAAAGTCGTAATATTACGAGAATAAAGTCATACATTTACGAGAAAAAAGTCGTAATATTACGAGAATAAAGTCATAACTTCACGAGAAAAATGTCTGAATATTACGATAAAGTCATAACCTAACGAGATTTTTTTTTTAATATTGCAAGAATAAAGTCATAACTTCATGAGCAAAAAAGTCTGAATATTACGAGAATAAAGTCATAACTTTACGAGAAAAAAGTCGTAATATTACGAGAATAAAGTCATACATTTACGAGAAAAAAGTCGTAATATTACGAGAATAAAGTCATAACTTCACGAGAAAAATGTCTGAATATTACGATAAAGTCATAACCTAACGAGATTTTTTTTTTAATATTGCAAGAATAAAGTCATAACTTCATGAGCAAAAAAGTCTGAATATTACGAGAATAAAGTCATAACTTTACGAGAAAAAAGTCGTAATATTACGAGAATAAAGTCATACATTTACGAGAAAAAAGTCGTAATATTACGAGAATAAAGTCATAACTTTACGAGAAAAAAGTCGTAATATTACGAGAATAAAGTCATAACTTTACGAGAAAAAATCGTAATATTACGAGAATAAAGTCATACATTTACGAGAAAAAAGTCGTAATATTACGAGAATAAAGTCATAACTTCACGAGAAAAATGTCTGAATATTACGATAATAAAATCATAACCTAACGAGATTTTTTTTTAATATTGCAAGAATAAAGTCATAACTTCATGAGCAAAAAAGTCTGAATATTACGAGAATAAAGTCATAACTTTACGAGAAAAAAGTCGTAATATTACGAGAATAAAGTCATAACTTTACGAGAAAAAAGTCGTAATATTACGAGAATAAAGTCATAACTTCACGAGAAAAAATCTTAATATTACGAGAATAAAGTCATACATTTACGAGAAAAAAGTCGTAATATTACGAGAATAAAGTCATAACTTCACGAGAAAAATGTCTGAATATTACGATAATAAAGTCATGACCTAACGAGATTTTTTTTTTAATATTGCAAGAATAAAGTCATAACTTCATGAGCAAAAAAGTCTGAATATTACGAGAATAAAGTCATAACTTTACGAGAAAAAAGTCGTAATATTACGAGAATAAAGTCATAACTTTACGAGAAAAAAGTCGTAATATTACGAGAATAAAGTCATAACTTCACGAGAAAAAATCGTAATATTACGAGAATAAAGTCATGACTTTATGAGAAAAAAATCGTAATATGAGAATAAAGTCATAAATTTACGAGAAAAAAGTCGTAATATTACGAGAATAAAGTCATAACTTTACGAGAAAAAAAGTCTGAATATTACGATAATAAAGTCATAACTTCACGAGAAAAAATCGTAATATTACGAGAATAAAGTCATGACTTTATGAGAAAAAAATCGTAATATGAGAATAAAGTCATAAATTTACGAGAAAAAAGTCGTAATATTACGAGAATAAAGTCATAACTTTACGAGAAAAAAAGTCGTAATATTACGAGAATAAAGTCATAACTTTACGAGAAAAAAAGTCTGAATATTACGATAATAAAGTCATAACCTAACGAGAATTTTTTTTTAATATTGCAAGAATAAAGTCATAACTTCATGAGCAAAAAAGTCTGAATATTACGAGAATAAAGTCATAACTTAACGAGAAAAAAAGAAAATAAGTAAAATTACTACTTTATAATATAATGACTTTATTCTCGTAATATTATGACTTTATTCTCGTAATATAATGACTTTATTCTCGAAATCTCAGATTTATTTTTTTTCCTCAATGTGGCTCCAATACTCCGTCGCACCATAGAACTACAACAATGATAAATAAAAATGAAAATGTAAACAAAAAACAGTTATTCATTTCTATTTTTAAAAGCCACTGGAGAGGGGCTAAAGAGCCGCAGGTTGCAGACCCCTGGTATACACGATCAGACTATTTGATACGTACTGTATGCCTTGTTTATTGATGTTTACCCTTGGCTCTAAACGTATTATCTTTATGTTGACTTTGGCAACTAAAGTTGCTTAAAGGTCTTATTGATAACACTTTTATGGAGACTCATATTTCTTTTTGTATATCAAATAATACATCCACAGAGCTTTTAGAAAGGTGCTGAATAAAAGTATGGCTTTTTCCTAAAAAATGTTTTATTATGATTGTGAATTAATAATTTAAACATTTTTGACGGGTCCAAAATAAATGTTTGTTTATCTCTGTGGAAGATATAGGTTGCGCCCGATATTCCATACCAACATGCTATTTAGTATGCTAAAACAGTATGTGAGATGTTTTAGTATGTCCGAAACCTTAGTATGAAACTAATAGTACGCGAATGGCATACTATTTCCGGTGAAATATTACAGTATACAATGCTAGACAATACGGTGGCAAAGAAATCTTGCGATGCAATGTGACAACGTTCATAACGGATGTTGACAGACAGCTCTGTAACGACAATAACGCTTCAATTTAACTGTAAGTATACGATTCCACTTTGCTAGGCGTAATATATATTTTAAAATTAATTCAGACTTTAATTCTCACATACCGTCGTTTTTGTCTCATGAGGTTGGCACGGGTTACCATGGTTACACGTCTCTAACTGGCAAGGAGGCTCCCAGGAAGTGACGACGTAAACTACTGCTCCGTGCGTCCGAAAAGATACATACTACTGTTTATTCACACAAAAGTATGTTGAAGATAGTACACCTATTGAGTATGTAGTACATAGTATGCGATTTTGGACGAAGCCATGATGTTTGGTTCCTATTTCTAACAAGGCTTGTGAGCCAATTATAACAACGTTGGTATCACGTGATATCTCTGTCATCAGCGATCAAGTTGCCAGTTAGTATGGAAAAAAAGTTTGACATTAAGTGCCTGGCAACCACTTGTTGTGAAGTGAATGCACGTGGGAACGGGGGAAGGAGAGTACGACATCTAGTGGCTGAATGATAACAATGTTATCAATAGCACCTTTTAAAAAAAAGAAAGTCGTCAGGATAAAATCAGGATAAAGGGAAAAACTGACTGTTGTATGCACAGTTGTATGAATGCCAATTTCTGCCACTATGACACTAAAGAGCTAGATAAATAGCTGTACTGGGCCATGTATTGTGCATTAATTAATTTTTTCATACCTAACAGCACACCTTAGTTACTTTTTCTGAATAGCTTGTAGTGTAGCTTGCTGCTTTTGAGGAAAAAAGTAGTTTTGCTATACTTCCAAAAAAGACTTGCTTTCAGCTTCACCAGCTACAGATTCAAAGTAGCTTCTCCAACACTGCCAATAATGCACATGAAATGTATAATAGGTGCAAATTCAGTGGACCCAACATTTCAAAAGAGAAGAGCAGCTATCCAAGTATGGCAGTCAATTTGCAAAATTGATGTAGTGTAAAATGTAGTCCTTCTCTCACCATTGCAATAATGAAAAAAAGGTTTTATCAACTTCACAATTCCTTCCATAACTCTACAATGCACTGATAATACAAAGGATCATGTTGCTCTTTAATTTCTAAATGTTTCCAGCTTCACAAAACTGGCGAAATAAAATTACTTTTTACTCCTCTGTGCACTGCACACTGTTGTTTATCTGAATTCAGTTACATTTAACATCATGACGTAATCTCTACATAGGCAATATAAATGTGCATTAACTTTTAAAGTGCACTTTCAGAATAAAATGTATAGACTCTGGGGCAAGGTCCAGTGGATGCAACATTTTAGAACAAATGATGAACACATCAAGCATATGGACTGAAAGTGTTCATTTATTAAAACATGGCAGTAGAAAACAATTGCAACCTTTTAGCCCTGATACATCCAATAGTAATAAAGATAATAAAGCTTTAACAAAATCACCCTCCCTTCAACACCTCTATAATGTCAATAATAACATTTCCTGCTCAACGCATTGTCAATGCTTTAAAGGGGACCTATTATGCTTAATTTAAGGTGCATACTTGTATTTTGGGTTTCTATTAGAACATGTTTACATACTTCAATGTTAAAAGAAGCTTTACTTTTCTCATACCAGCTGTGCCGCAACACCTCTTTTCACCCTCTGTCTGAAACGCTGTGCTTGAGCTCCTGCCTTCTCTCGCCCCTCCCGAAAAGCCCAGTCTGTTCTGATTGGTCAGCTGGCCTACTATTGTGATTGGTCAACCAAACCAAACTCTTTGGACTCCGCTCCAACTCCACTCTAACTAGCTTTGTTTGAGGGCATGCAAATGTGTTACTTGGTGACATCACTACATTATGTAAGAAAAGGCGGGACTTCAATCAAGGTGTTTCAGGCAGTTCAGGAGCAGTGTTTCTGTTAGGGAGAGGAACTCCCTTTGGCGTGGACTTTGGGCTTTGTAACTTTGCCGACCTTTCACATGAACAAAAAACTATAAAACACATTAAAGGAAAGGGGGAAAAGCACAAAAGCATAACATGTCACCTTTAAGATTTAAGTGTCTAATGTTGATAGTAGCCACATTAAAACAGTCATGAAGCCTATTGTATTATTGATGACACTTGTCACAAATCACAGTAAACCAAATATACCAATTTAAGTATAGATATGATAGACTTGCTATGAAAATGTCTGAATAACAAGATAAATTTCATGTTACCAAGTTGAGTGTGTACATGTGGATATGTACACTTTTTAAAAATCTTAATTATCACTATGTTGGTTTGACTTTGAAGTCTTTCACCTGTGGCACAGCAAAATCATTCCAGTGCTGCAGGTAGTCACAGTAGTACTAGTACTAGCAACTGAGTCTCTCATCAATAGTTGTAAAATTGAGGTTTTAACAGCATCGCCCTCACTTCCATATCTCTACAATGCACTGATAAAAACCACGTTACATGTGGCTCTTTAAGTTCTAAATGTTTGCAGTTCAACAAAGCTAATGAAATTATACTATTTTATGGGCTGTCATTCGATTAAAATAATTAATTGTGATTAATCGCATGATGGCCCATAGTAATCGCAGATTAAACACATTTTTTTATTTGTTCAAAATGTACCTTAAAGGGAGATTTGTCAAGTATTTAATATTCTTATCAACATGTGAGTGGGCAAATATGCTGCTTTATTCAAATGTATGTATATATTTATTATTGAAAATCAATTAACAACACAAAACAATGACAAATATTGTCCAGAAACTCTCACAGGTACTGCATTTAGCATAGATTTGCCCCAAACTGCATGTGATTATCATAAAGTGGGCATGTCTGTAAAGGGGAGACTCGTGGGTACCCATAGAACCCATTTTCATTCACATATCTTGAGGTCAGAGGTCAAGGGACCCCTATGAAAATGACCATGCCAGTTTTCATCGCCAAAATAGTTTGGAGCATTATTTAACCTACATGATTGGTACAGATGGATTCTTTAGGTTTTCTAGTTCCATAAGATGATATCTTCATTCTAGCTTTAAAACTGAGCCCACTACAATCTAAAAATTGCAAGTCAAAGCGTTAAAGCGTTAAAGAAGTTAGTGGCGTTAAAACATTTTTTCGTTGACGCATTATTATCGCGTTAACGTTGACAGCCCTAATTCTTTTGTACTCCTCTGTGCACTGCAATCTGTTTATCTTTATTTAGTTACATTTGACATAATGACTTCTCTAAACATGAAATTAAATGTGCATTCACTTTTAAAGGAATGAAAACAGCATATACATTAAACAAATTAGTTAAAACACATGGCTAGTATACATTGAGAGTGTATAAACTCCCCGAAAATAGAAATGAGGATTATATTATTGTGAATTTATACCTAATAATTAAGCGCAGTAAAACCCAATATACAATACAATATTCATTGCAATGTTTTGCCGCTAGGTGGATACAAATGCATGGCAAGGTTGAAACAACAACAACGAACTTACTGCTGAGACGTCTTTTCAATCATTTGGACAACAAAAGAAACTATGCAATACAAAGAGCAAACATGATGGAAGTTTATAAGAGACTTAATTAAAGGGCAACATTTTGACTTAGTGAGAACAAAATGATCGGCAGAAAATACTGAACTACAGTACGTGAAAAGAGTCAGACAGGGTTTGGTTATCTTAATATTCACCCTTTATATTCCATCCACATCACTCTCTGCATCAGACCTCTGGGTAAAGAAGGAGAGAGAGATATGAAAGCTTCCATTTTTGATGAATTTCAAATTTGTTTCATTTAATTACTGGTGTGGTTTGTAAAATAAAAATGATAAAAAGTGTACCCATGTGTGTTTAAGTGTATTTATATTGTGTAACATGAGTTGTGGTTTTAATGGTTAAGGGTTACCTCGCCTGAAGTTTTTATCACGTATCTTACTTCCTCTTCAGCCTGTGTTGAAGGAGAAAAACACATCCAATTTAAAGTAAGATTACAGAATTGTACTAGATGGCATTACATTAGATTACATCAACAATACTTTACAATACTATATTATAGCTTTGTGATCAAAGACATGTTTTGTTAAGTTCTGATTGTGGTTACTGTATCTTCTTAACAACAATAAATGTACATCATAGAACTGTAGTAAACATAAACACATTACAATGAAATCATCTCTACAGTGTAATTCAGTTTGCTCTGTGAAAATATATATTAATCCACATATTGTACCGTTGTTGTGTCTGATGATTCTGCTCTGGTCTGCACTAAAGGAGAGACAGAAAAAAAACACCTGTTACAGACTCTCAATGCTCGATGACAGTAATGCAAACTAGTCTTCAATTCAAACAAAATATTGTAGAATAAACAGAAATTTATAACAAAAATTGGTTTCATCAGTTTACCACATACTTACTGTGTCTTTTGATCATAAAACAGATGAACAAGGTCACCATGACAACGAGGACCAACACGCTCAGACGGATGCCGAAAATCTTTAGGTGTTCAGAAGGACTGCAGCAGGAAATTTGAATACAAATGAATTAACAATAAATAAATAAACAGAACAGTCTTATTTAAACAGTAGTCTAAAATATATTCATCATCCTGGTCGCATACTGCAGTTAAAAAGTTATTAGTCTTTCAGTAGAACTTATCTTCTAATGTCAGTGAAAACACATGTACAGATTCTTACAAGGACTGTTTTCTGGATAACAAAATGTCCACATTTCTCTAAATACTGTATGTTAATGCAAAGGCTGCTGACCTTGGGTGTACACCCTGAGCTGTGGGTGCAGGGGTGAGATTCACAGGTTCAAGAGTGGGTGACACAGGGGTTAAACCTGTTGCTGTAACTGTGTAAGTAATTCAAAATAGCACCATGATTACCACTGAAATACAACAATAATCAATGCTAATTTCACTTCTGTATTAAATCAACACACATTGTTGTACTTGACAAATTTTTATAAATGAAAATTATATATAGTACTTAGGTTTCTAAAAAACAGTGGTGACACTCACAGGCTCAGGAGTTGATGATAAGGTGGTTAAATGGGTTGTTGATGTAAGAGTGGCTATAATCCAAAACAGGACAATGAATACTAGAGTAAAATGACAATAATGAATCCTAATATCTCTTCTATATTAAATCAAAACATTTATAAATGACACTTGACAAATATTTATAATTCACAATTTTATATTTATAATTTATAATAACTTACTAGTGGCAGGTTGCTCAGTAACAGTTACATGTACTGGCATCTGTAAGTCTCCTTTAAGACACCAATACCAGCCGCTGCTCTCTGTCCTCAGTTCACTCATAGTCACAGTGAAAACATTGGGGACACTCCTACTGATGGTTACTCTTGTTCCATGTATTGATCCAGACGGCGTCGTCACACAGAAGACGCCCCTACACCACTTCATTTCTCCATAGTTAAGATAGTGACAGTTTATGGTTATAGTATGTCCTTTAAATCCTGTAATCTCCTGATGATCCACATAGAGACTGGGCGTACCTTAAGGGAAAACAAATTCAATAGAAAATTGCAGAAGCCTTTGGTACATGCTAGTGATGTTTCAGACATCTTATTACAACTGGTGGATAATTAATGTCCTCAACCTTTACATTTATTCACATTCATTTAGAGTGACAAAGTAATTAAAAAATGGCAGCAAACAATGAGAACCTCCTCAGTTTGCACAAAGGATTTGAAATGTGCTTAAAGATGCTTTAAGGTCTCTTACCTCTGGTGACTGACAGTTGAAAATACTCTCCGACATCTGGCCCGTCATCAATCTCCACAGCACACCAATAATCAGTGTCTTTATCCGTCAGATCTTTTATCGTCACAGTGAAGATTCTTTGCTCTTTGTCATCAGAGATTGAAAACTTTCCTGAATTTTGTTGGTTTGTTTTAACTACATAAGAGCAGGAGGACCAATGATTTCCTTTACACAAGTATTTCACATGGTTCTTGTACTGTGAGCCATAGACAAATGGGATGGAGATTGAATCTCCAGCCTTCACTGACATTTTACTGATTGATAGGCTGTGAATTCCTGCAACAAGAACAAATACAGCATTTTAATGCTTTTATTCTCTAACAATAATCTTCCTTCAGATGACCTGCATGTAATAGATGTTCATATTAGCTGTTGTTTTACACATTAGGTCATTATATTCTTCAACATATTTGAAATACAAACTGGAGGGTATATTACTCAATGACATTTAAAGAATTAGATGCATAAAAAACCCACATTTCTAAATTGTAACATGAACCTGGTGACTGACCTGTGAGTCCAGTGATGATGAGAAGAAAGCTGAGATGAACAGTCATGTTGGTGAGTGAGCAGAGTCAGATAAAACTACATGAACCAAGGCACTGACAGACTGATTTTCTATTTCCTCATTTTAGTAAATATACAACTGCAACACATCTCTCCTCCCCCTCCAACAGTTGCAGTTGATTGGATGATGTATATAAATAAATATATAACCTTTGCACAGTTTGTTGCTATACAGCAACCATTAAGTTGTTTATCTTCATTTAGTTACATTTGACATAAAGACTTCTCTGAACATGAAATTAAATGTGCATTCACTTTTAAGGGAATGACAACAACATATACTTATAAAAAAATTTGTTAAAACACATGGCTAGTATACATTGAGAGCGTATAAACACTCTGAAAATAGAAATGAGAATGCAAATTTATACCTAATAATTAAACGCAGCAAACCCAATATACAATACAACATTCATTGTGATGTTTTGCCGCTATGCAGAGGTGGATACAAATGCATGGCAAGGGTGAAAAAATCTACAACGAACAACTTGCTGCTGAGACGTCTTTTCAACCAGTTGGAGAACAAAAGACAAATGAAAATGAGGAAGGAATGGCAAAGAAACTATGCAATACAAAGCAAACATGATGCAAGTTTATAAGAGACTTAATTAAAGGGCTACATTTTGACTTGGTGAGAACAAAATGGTCGGCAGAAAATACTGAACTACAGTACGTAAAAAGAGTCAGACAGAGTTTGGTTATCTTAATATTCACCCTTTATATTCCATCCACATCACTCTCTGCATCAGACCTCTGGGTAAAGAAGGAGAGAGAGATATGAAAGTTTCCATTTTTGATGAATTTCAAATTTGTTTCATTTAATTACTGGTGTGGTTTGTAAAATAAAAATGATAAAAAGTGTACTCATGTGTGTTTAAGTGTATTTATATTGTGTAATATGAGTTGTGGTTTTAATGGTTAAGGGTTACCTCATCTGAAGTTCTTCTCACGTATCTTACTTCCTCTTCAGCCTGTGTTGAAGGAGAAAAACACATCCAATTTACAGTAAGATTACAGAAGTTTACTAGATGGCATTACATTAGATTACATCAACAATACTTTACAATACTATATTATAGCTTTGTGATCAAAGACATGTTTTGTTGAGTTTTGATTGTAGTTACTGTATCTTCTTAACAACAATACATGTACAGTATAGAACTGTAGTAAACATGAACACATTACAATGACATCATCTCTACAGTGTAATTCAGTTTGCTCTGGGAAAATATATATTAATCCACATATTGTACCGTTGTTGTGTCTGATGATTCTGCTCTGATCTGCACTAAAGGAAAGACAGAAAAAAAAACACCTGTTACGGACTCTCAATGCTCGATGACAGTAATGCAAACTAGTCTTCAATTCAAACAAAATATTGTAGAATAACCAGAAGTTTATAACACAAATTGGTTTTATCAGTTCACCATATACTTACTGTGTCTTTTGATCATAAAACAGATGAACAAGGTCACCATGACAACGAGGACCAACACGCTCAGACGGATGCCGAAAATCTTTAGGTGTTCAGAAGGACTGCAGCAGGAAATTTGAATGCAAATTAATTAACAATAAATAAATAAACAGAACAGTCTTATTTAAACAGTAGTCTAAAACATATTCATCATCCTGGTCGCATACTGCAGTTAAAAAGTTATTAGTCTTTCAGTAGAACTTATCTTCTAATGTCAGTGAAAACACATGTACAGATTCTTACAAGGACTGTTTTCTGGATAACAAAATGTCCACATTTCTCTAAATACTGTATGTTAATGCAAAGGCTGCTGACCTTGGGTGTACACCCTGAGCTGTGGGTGCAGGGGTGAGATTCACAGGTTCAAGAGTGGGTGACACAGGGGTTAAACCTGTTGCTGTGTCTGTGTAAATAATTCAAAATAGCACCATGATTACCACTGTAATACAACAATACTCAATGCTAATATCACTTCTGTATTAAATCAACACACATTGTTGTATTTGACAAATATTTATAAATGAAAATTACATATAGTGCCAACTAGTGGCAGGTTTCTCAAAAACAGTGGTGACATTCACAGGCTCAGGAGTTGATGATAAGGTGGTTAAATGGCTTGTTGCTGTAAGAGTGGCTATAATCCAAAACAAGACAATGAATACTAGAGTAAAATGACAATAATGAATCCAAATACATCTTCTATATTAAATCAAAACATTTATAAATGACACTTGCAAAATATTTATAATTTACAATTTTATATTTAGAATTTATAATAACTTACTATTGGCAGGTTGCTCAGTAACAGTTACATGTACTGGCATCTGTAAGTCTCCTTTAAGACACCAATACCAGCCGCTGCTCTCTGTCCTCAGTCCACTCATAGTCACAGTGAAAACATTGGGGACATTTGCATTGATGTTTACTCTTGTTCCATCCATTGATCCAGACGACGTATTCACACAGGAGCTGCCCAGCCTGCACCACGCAATTTCTCCAGAGTTACGATAGTGACAATTTATGGTTATACTATGTCCTTTAAATCCTGTAATCTCCTGATGATCCACATAGAGACTGGGCGTACCTTAAGGGAAAACAAATAGTATTCAAGAGAAAATTGCAGAAGTCTTTGATACATGCTGGTGATGTTTCAGAGGTGCTATTAAAACTGGTGGATAATAACTGTCCTCAACATTTAAATGTAATTTCATTACTTCTGAGTGACAAAGTAATGAAAAAGAAAACAAATTATCATATTTGCAGCAAACAATGAGAACCTCCTCAGTGTTCACAAAGGATTTGAAATGTGCTTAAAGATGTTTAGGGTCTCTTACGTCTGGTGACTGACAGGTGAAAATACTCTCCGACATCTGACCCTCCATCAATCTCCACAGCACACCAGTAATCAGTGTCCTCATCAGTCAGATCTTTTATAGTTACAGTGAAGATTCTTCGACTTTTGTCATCAGAGATTGAAAACTTTCCTGAACTACTTGGTTTGTTTGTTTTAACTGCATAAGAACAATACTTCCAATAATATCCTTTACACAAGTATTTCACATGGTTCATGTACTGTGAGTCATAGAGACATGGGATAGTGACCGAATCTCCAGCCTTCACTGACACTTCACTGACTGTTGTTATGCTGTGAATTCCTGCAAAAAGAACAAATACAGCATTTTAATGCTTTTATTCACTAACAATAATCTTCCTTCAGATGACCTGCATGTAATAGATGTTCATACTAGCTGTTGTTTTACACATCAGGTCATTATATTCTTCAAAATATTTGAAATACAAACTGGAGGGTATATTACTCAATGACATTAAATTAGATGCATAAAAACCCACATTTCTAAATTGTAACATGAACCTGGGGACCAACCTGTGAGTCCAGTGATGATGAGAAGAAAGCTGAGATGAACAGTCATGTTGGTGAGTGAGCAGAGTCAGATAAAACTACATGAACCAAGGCACTGACAGACTGATTTTCTATTTCCTCATTTTCTAAATATACAACTGCAACACATCTCTCCTCCCCCTCCATCAGCTGCAGTTGATTGGATGATGTATATAAATGAATATATAACCTTTGCACAGCTTGTTGATCTATAGTAACCAGAGTTGTACATCACATCTACATCACTCTTAGCATCTGACAACTGGGTAAGAAAGAAGAGATGGGCGTAAAAAAGATCAATTGAACAGTTTAACCTGTTTTTTCTGGTTTTGTTTGCTTCAAATGTGTATGATGAAATAATGAATGCTATTTGAGTGTACTTATTCATCTTTCAAAACCTGCGTTTTAGTTACCACAAAGGAGACATACAGGCTAAGTTTACAATGTACTGTTTAACTGTAAAACGAGAAAGTTTGCGCCGGTATATATTTTGCGCTTGGTATTTCCCCAACCGATTTCAACATGTTAGCCGGGTCACAAATTTTCTCATTTTACAGCTAAACAGTACACTACAAGATGTTTCTGAAAACATTTGAGTTGAGAAATAGTCATTACTGTAACAGAATATTGATTCATATTTGATCAGCACTGCCCAGTTTGACTGTTTGATCAGAGTTTGCGAGTGATTGACAGCTGCCTCTGTTAAATGAACAGCCAATAGGAACGCTCTCTCTCTGAAATGACCTCTGATTGGCCAAAGTCTCCCATCATGTGCTAGATTTTTTAATTCTTGAAAACTGAGCCATGAGGAGGTACAGAAATCTAGTTTTCTCTCAGAACACTTGAATTACAATATGCTGAAAGGTTATTATGGAGTTTTTGCAAAATGATGCAAAAAATATTCTGCAGATTTAAACACATTTTAAACACAAAATGAAACAGTGGCCATTCTTATAATCTTCACAAATGCACACATCATCTATTGTGAATGTAGTCTCTTCTATATTAAACATCTAATCGTGTGGCAAGCATGCACCATTAATAAAAAGAAGAGAGAAGATGGGGAAAATGCAAAAATAACATCAGGACAGTGGCGTTTCAGCCAGAAGAGATGAATATATTACAAGACAAGAAAAAGGAAAGGAGGAAGACGACAACAGAAACTGGTAGATCAACTGCTGAATTCATTTGTGCATTAGTTTCATTTCATTTTCTTATTTTTTATTTTAAACATTATCCTTCATTTTACATCAAACGTTACTTAAACAACATCACTGTTCAATACAGTACAGATTATAATAAACAAAAAGAATAAAAACTTCAGTAAAACATGTTATTTTTGTTCCTCCTGCAGGTTCTGAAGCTTCTTAAGATGCTCTTTAACCTCCTACGAGTCGATAGGATCATTGCTAAGAGTGGAACGCTTTTGTCTAAGTTTTTGGGAAACACTTCTTCAGCTTAAGAAGGGTCGTAAGATGGATATTGCAAACATCTTAGCTTTAAGATGCTTTTGGGAAACCAGGCCCAGTTCATCACTTGTGTGAAACATTTTGCAGCTATGCAGAGGAGAATAAAAAAAGGAGAAGGTGTAAACCCTCAAAATTAAAAAGAAGTAAGAAGTTGTTGCAAAACCAAAGAACAGATGGCAACACATTGCAACACTATCATTTAAGAAAAGAGTCCAGTGATAGACAGGCAGATAAGATGTAGGGTTAACATGGGGTTACAGGTTTTGCTGGTGCTGGGCCAACCTGCTATATGTTACATCCTCATCTTTTGCTTCAACCTGTTGCAGAACAGAAGAAAAAATGACAGGTAGTAAGAAAGATCAAAGATTAAGCAGCCTAATAATCTACCGCCACACTAGCAGTGTGGCTAAAAAATGAGGGAAAAAAGTTACACCATGTATGTGAGCAACAGTGTGAGACTGGGCTGTTAAAACTTACCGTTTGCACAGTTTGTTGTTCGACAGTAACCACAAAGCTGTACATCACGTCCACATCACTCTTAGCTTCTGATCTCTGGGTAATAAAGAAGAGACAGATGTGAAACAGATCGATTGAACAGTTAAACCTTTTTTTGTTTTTTGCTTCATTCATATACAAATGTGTATGATGAAATAATAAATGCTATTTGAGCGTGTCTTTTCTTGTGCTTATGTTGTGTAATACAGGTTGTGGTTTAATTGGTTTATGGTTACCTTAACTGAAGTTTTTCTCATCTGCGTAACATTGCTGTATGTTACTTCCTCTTCAGCCTGATGAAGGAGCAAAACAAACGTTATTTAAATAAAGGCTAAACACCAATTTATTAGACTAGATCTGATTAGATTACATCAACATGACCACCTTTGTTGAAAAATTAATCATGAACCATTTCATAAAAATACTTCCTTTTTAAGGCGAACACATGAGAGGAATTAGAGTTTACTAAAACCTTATTTTATACAATAGTCCAAAGAAAATATTAATAATTTTGAGGTGTGTCATGCTTAAGAAAAAAGAAAAGAAACATAAGGTTCCCCCAATAATATTCATACAGTCACTTACCGGGGCTGAAGTTCTTCTCTTTTTCTTAACAGTACTGTATGTTACTGCCTCTTGAGCCTGTGTTGAAGGAGCAGAGGACAGAACATGAATGGCAACCAATAACCATAATTGATGTATTCATTAAACCTAATACTGTATGTGTGATCACCGATGTGCTCAGTTAAGATTTTATCTGTCAATGCTTACTATCTCTTACAAAATTTTTTTTTTTTCAAGTATGCTATTAGTATACTTTTTTTAAACTTAAAATAAGAGTGTATGCTTTCAGATTACTTTCTATCTACCTACCTGTACCTAAACTTAACAAAATTATACTTCAGTATACTTGGTTTATACCGTCAAGTATACAGAAAAGTCTTAGTGTACTTGGCTTATACTGAAAAGTATACAGAAAAGTTTATTTTGCTAAGTATTAAAAGTTCACTTAAGAAAACGTACAAGTATACTTGCAGTAAAAACTATTAAACTAATAGGTTACACTAAGTACAGACGTAGGCAAAGTTGTTGGTACCCTTCCGTTAAAGAGAGAAAAACACACAATGGTCACTGAAATAACTTGAAACTGACAAAAGTATTAATAAATAAAAAATTACTGAAAATGAACTAATGAAAATCAGACATTGTTTTTGAATTGTGGTTCAACAGAATCATTTTAAAAAACAAACTAATGAAACTGACCTGGACAAAAATGATGGTACCCCTAGAAAAGATGTAAAATAATGTGACCATAGGGACATGTTAAACTAAGGTGTGTCCTGTAATTAGCATCACAGGTGTCTTCAAACTTTTAATCAGTCAGTCTGCCTATTTAAAGGGTGAAAAGTAGTCACTGTGCTGTTTGGTGTCATGGTGTGTACCACACTGAACATGGACCACAGAAAGCTAAGGAGAGAGTTGTCTCAGGAGATCAGAAAGAACATTATAGACCTTCATGTTAAAGGTAAAGGCTATAAGACCATCTCCAAGCAGCTTGACGTTCCTGTGACTACAGCTGCACATATTATTCAGAAGTTTAAGGTCCACGGGACTGTAGCCAACCTCCCTGGACGTGGCCGCAAGAGGAAAATTGATGACATATTGAAGAGACGGATAATACGAATGGTAACCAAAGAGCCCAGAACAACTTCCAAAGAGATTAGAGGTGAACTCCAAGGTCAAGGTACATCAGTGTCAGATCGCACCATCCGTCACTGTTTGAGCCAAAGTGGACTTAATGGAAGACGACCCAGGAGGACACCAAATCATAAAAAAGCGAGACTGGAATTTTCCAAAATGCATATTGACAAGCCACAAAGCTTCTGGGAGAATGTCCTTTGGACAGATGAGACAAAACTGGAGCTTTTTGGCAAGTCACATCAGCTCTATGTTCACAGACGCAAAAATGAAGCATCCAAAGAAAAGAACACTGTACCTAATGTGAAACATGGAGGAGGCTCGGTTATGTTATGGGGCTGCTTTGTTGCATCTGGCACAGGGTGTCTTGAATCTGTGCAGGGTGCAATGAAATTTCAAGACTATCAAGGCATTCTGGAGCGAAATGTGCTGCCCAGTGTCAGAAAGCTTGGTCTCAGTTGCAGGTCATGGGTCCTCAAACAGGATAATGACCCAAAACACAGCTAAAAACACACAAGAATGGCTAAGAACTAAACATTGGACTATTCTGAAGTGGCCTTCTATGAGCCCTGATCTAAATCCTATTGAACATCTGTGGAAGGAGCTGAAACATGCATTCGGAGAAGGCACCCTTCAAACCTGAGACAGCTGGAGCAGTTTGCTCAGGAGGAGTGGGCCAACATACCTGTGGACAGGTGCAGAAGTCTCATTGAGAGTTACAGAAATCACTTGATTGCAGTGATTGCCTCAAAAGGTTGTGCAACAAAATATTAAGTTAAGGGTACCATCATTTTTGTTTAGGCCAGTTTCATTAGTTTGTTTTTTTAAATGATTCTGTTGAACCATAATTCAAAAACAATTTTTCATTAGTTAATTTTCAGTGAATTTTTATTTATTATTACTTTTGTCAGTTTCAAGTTATTTCAGTGACCATTGTTGGTTTTTCTTTCTTTAACGGAAGGGTACCAACGATTTTGCCTACGTCTGTATATAACTAGTAAACTAACAGTATACCTATAAATTCACTTGTAGTATATTTCATATTATAGTTGCAGTACAAAATACAACTTGGATGTAAACTAGTTGTGTACTCAAAGTTTATTACTCTTACATTTAAAGTATACTTTAATAAACTAAAAAGTGGGCCAATTTAGTCCCAAGAAGTATTGAAGTAGTACACTTACAACTATACTACTAGTATATTGATATTATTATACTTGTTGAATAAAGTATACTTGGGAAAAAACTTGAACTTTACCTAAGTTTACTTCATAAAATAAACTTGAAGTATACTTCTTTTTTCTAAGGGATATTCTCCTATTAAAAGACACAAGACTGATATTAAAGCAGCAGTAGGTAGAAATGGAGCAAACAAGCTTAAAAAAAGTTATTTTTATAAAACGGTTACTATATCCTGACAGTAGTGCATGATACAGGTAATCTGATCAAACTCATGTGCCTCTGTGTCCTCTGGTGTCCTAATGGCATCTGCAAGCTTTCACAGACCGGAGGAAAACAACTAGTCAGAGCTGATCTGGAGTCTGCCGTCCAGCTGCAGTCTGTTGATCACTCACAAACTGTGATCAAACGGTCAAACTAGGCACAAGCACACTCTGTTACTGTAATGCCTATTGAGAAATTTTGTGACCCGGCAGCCATGTTGAGATCAGTTGAGGAAATATCAAGCACCGCCCACCAGCCGGAGCACAGCCAATAGGAACGCTCTGTCTGAAATGACCTATGATTGGCCAAAGTTTCACGTCACAAAATAGATTTTTTTTAAAAACAGAGCCATGAGGAGGTTCAGAAGTCTAGTTTTCTTTCAGAACACTTGAATTACAATATGCTGAAATGTTATTATGGAATGTTTGCCCAGTGATGCCAAAAATAAACTGCCTGTACTGCCACTTTAAAAAAGAAAACAAACATAAGGTTCAGCCCCAATAATATTCATACAGTCACTTACCGGGTTTGAAGTTCTTCTCTTTTTCTTAACAGTACTGTATGTTACTTCCTCTTGAGTCTGTGTTGAAGGAGCAGAGGACAGAACATGAATGGCAACCAATAATCATAATTGATTTATTCATTAAATCTATTACTGTATTTGTCATCACATATGTGCTCAATTAAGTTTCTATCTGTCAATGCTTTCTCTATTCTCCTATTAAAAGATGCACAAGAATGATATTATCAAGATGCATTCTGTGTAATATAACTATTAGATGTTCAGCTACAGTGTTACATGGCAGTCCTGCAGCTGCAAATGGACAATACAGTATAGTCTCTGAAATGTGTACTCTTTATTTCGCTTGGTATCACGGCAATGTTAAATTAAGCAAATGGCCACGATAGAGCGTCTCTTTCTTTGTAAGAGAAATGTAACGGGAAATGAATCAGCATATCTTACTGTACCGTTGTTGTGGCAGATGATTCTGCTTTGGTCCGCTCTAAAAGTGAAGCAATGAAAACTCCAATTAGTGATCATCAGTGCTCAATGACAATAATGCACAATAGTCTACATTTATGGTAAAACATATTTATGATTAACAAAAACGTTTTGGTATGAAATATCAAAATTCAGTATAGACTTACTGTGTCTTTTGAACACAAACCAGATGCACAATGTCACCATTACAACAAAGATCAGCAAACTCAAAGGGATGAGGAAGCGCATCAGGTCCACTGGAACACTGCGGCTTAAATCACATAATGCAAATCAAATGAAATAAAAAGACTTGAATTCTATTTATATAGTTTAATGCAAATGTGAAGGCTTCTGACCTTGGGTGTCCACCCTGAGCTGTGGGTGCATTGCTTGCAAAGACAGGGGTGAGATTCACAGGTTCAAGAGTGGGTGACACAGGGGTTAAACCTGTTGCTGTAACTGTGTAAGTAATTCAAAATAGCACCATGATTACCACTGTAATACAACAATACTCAATGCTAATATCACTTCTGTATTAGATCAACACACATTGTTGTACTTGACAAATATTTATAAATGAAAATTACATATAGTACTTACTAGTGGCAGGTTTCTCAAAAACAGTGGTGACATTCACAGGCTCAGGAGTTGATGATAAGGTGGTTAAATGGCTTATTGATGTAAGAGTGGCTATAATCCAAAACAAGACAATGAATACTAGAGTAAAATGACAATAATGAATCCTAATATCTCTTCTATATTAAATCAAAACATTTATAAATGACACTTGACAAATATTTATAATTCACAATTTTATATTTATAATTTATAATAACTTACTAGTGGCAGGTTGCTCAGTAACAGTTACATGTACTGGCATCTGTAAGTCTCCTTTAAGACACCAATACCAGCCGCTGCTCTCTGTCCTCAGTTCACTCATAGTCACAGTGAAAACATTGGGGACACTTGCATTGAAGGTTACTGTTGTTCCGTCTATTGATCCAGACGGCGTCGTCACACAGGAGCTGCCCAGCCTGCACCACGCAATTTCTCCAGAGTTACGATAGTGACAATTTATGGTTATACTATGTCCTTTAAATCCTGTAATCTCCTGATGATCCACATAGAGACTGGGCGTATCTTAAGGGAAAACAAATAGTATTCAATAGAAAATTGCAGAAGCCTTTGGACATGCTGGTGATGTTTCAGACATCTTATTACAACTGGTGGATAATTAATGTCCTCAACCTTTACATTTATTCACATTCATTTAGAGTGACAAAGTAATTAAAAAATGGCAGCAAACAATGAGAATCTCCTCAGTTTGCACAAAGGATTTTAAATGTGCTTAAAGATGTTTAGGGTCTCTTACCTCTGGTGACTGACAGGTGAAAATACTCTCTGACATCTGACCCTCCATCAATCTTCACAGCACACCAGTAATCAATGTCCTCATCCTTCAGATCTTTTATAGTCACAGTGAAGATTCTTTGCTCTTTGTCATCAGAGATTGAAAACTTTCCTGAATTTTGTTGGTTTGTTGTAACTGCATAAGAGCAGAACTTCCTGAAATATCCTTTACACAAGTATTTTACATGGTTCATGTACTGTGAGTCATAGAGACATGGGATGGAGATTGAGTCTCCAGCCTTCACTGACACTTCACTGACTGTTGTTATGCTGTGAATTCCTGCAACAAGAACAAATACAGCATTTTAATGCTTTTATTCTCTAACAATAATCTTCCTTCAGATGACCTGCATGTAATAGATGTTCATACTAGCTGTTGTTTTACACATTAGGTCATTATATTCTTCAACATATTTGAAATACAAACTGGAGGGTATATTACTCAATGACATTTAAAGAATTAGATGCATAAAACCCCACATTTCTAAATTGTAACATGAACCTGGTGACCGACCTATGAGTCCAGTGATGATGAGAAGAAAGCTGAGATGAACAGTCATGTTGGTGAGTGAGCAGAGTCAGATAAAACTACATGAACCAAGGCACTGACAGACTGAATTTCCATTTCCTCATTTTAGTAAATATATAACTGCAACACATCTCTCCTCCCCCTCCAACAGTTGCAGTTGATTGGCTGATGTATATAAATAAATACATATCCTTTTCACAGTTTGTTGTTCTACAGCAACCATTAAGTTGTTTATCTTTATTTAGTTACATTTGAAATAATGACTGCTCTGAACATGAAATTAAATGTGCATTCACTTTTAAAGGAATAACAACAACATATACTTATAAAAAAATGAGTTAAAACACATGGCTAGTATACATTGAGAGCATATAAACACCCTGAAAATAGAAATGAGAATGCAAATTTATACCTAATAATTAAGCGCAGTAAACCCAATATACAATACAACATTCATTGCAATGTTTTGCCGCTATGCAGAGGTGGAGAGAAATGCATGGCAAGGGTGAAAAAAACAACAACGAACAACTTGCTGCTGAGACGTCTTTTCAACCATTTGGAGAACAAAAGAAAAATGAAAATGAGGAAGGAATGGCAAAGAAACATGATGCAAGTTTATAAGAGAGTCAATTTAAGGGCAACATTTTGACTTGGTGAGAACAAAATGGTCGGCAGAAAATACTGAACTACAGTACGTGAGAAGAGTCAGACAGAGTTTGGTTATCTTAATATTCACCCTTTATATTCCATCCACATCACTCTCTGCATCAGACCTCTGGGTAAAGAAGGAGAGAGAGATATGAAAGTTTCCATTTTTGATGAATTTCAAATTTGTTCCATTTAATTACTGGTGTGGTTTGTAAAATAAAAATGATAAAAAGTGTACTCATGTGTGTTTAAGTGTATTTATAGTGTGTAATATGAGTTATAGTTTTAATGGTTAAGGGTTAACTCATCTGAAGTTTTTCTCACGTAACTTACTTCCTCTTCAGCCTGTGTTGAAGGAGAAAAACACATCCAATTTACAGTAAGATTACAGAAGTTTACTAGATGGCATTACATTAGACTACATCAACAATACTTTACAATACTATATTATAGCTTTGTGATCAAAGACATGTTTTGTTAAGTTCTGATTGTGGTTATTGTATCTTCTTAACAACAATACATGTACAGTATAGAACTGTAGTAAACATAAACACATTACAATGAAATCATCTCTACTGTGTAATTCAGTTTGCTCTGTGAAAATATATATTAATCCACTTATTTTACCGTTGTTGTGTCTGATGATTCTGCTCTGGTCTGCACTAAAGGAGAGACAGATAAAAAACACCTGTTATGGACTCTCAATGCTCGATGACAGTAATGCAAACTAGTCTTCAATTCAAACAAAATATTGTAGAATAAACAAAAAATTTATAACACAAATTGGTTTTATCAGTTCACCATATACTTACTGTGTCTTTTTATCATAAAACAGATGAACAAGGTCACCATGACAACGAAGACCAACACGCTCAGACGGATGCTGACAATCTTTAGGTGATCAGAAGGACTGCAGCAGGAAATTTGAATGCAAATTATTAACAATAAATAAATAAATACATAAATAAACAGAACAGTCTTATTTAAACAGTAGTCTAAATTATATTCATTATCCTGGTCACATACTGCAGTTAAAAAGTTATTTAGTCTTTCAGTAGAACTTATCTTCTAATGTCAGTGAAAACACATGTACAGATTCTTACAAGGACTGTTTTCTGGATCACAAAATGTCCACATTTCTCTAAATACTGTATGTTAATGCAAAGGCTGCTGACCTTGTGTGTACACCCTGAGCTGTGGGTGCAGGGGTGAGATTCACAGGTTCAAGAGTGGGTGACACAGGGGTTAAACCTGTTGCTGTAACTGTGTAAGTAATTCAAAATAGCACCATGATTACCACTGTAATACAACAATACTCAATGCTAATATCACTTCTGTATTAAATCAACACATAGATTGTTTTACATGACAAATATTTATAAATGAAAATTACATATAGTACTTACTAGTGGTAGGTTTCTCAAAAACAGTGGTGACATTCACAGGCTCAGGAGTTGATGATAAGGTGGTTAAATGGCTTGTTGCTGTAAGAGTGGCTATAATCCAAAACAGGACAATGAATACTAGAGTAAAATGACAATAATGAATCCAAATACATCTTCTATATTGAATCAAAACATTTATAAATGACACTTGCAAAATATTTATAATTTACAATTTTATATTTATAATTTATAATAACTTACTAGTGGCAGGTTGCTCAGTAACAGTTAAATGTACTGGCATCTGTAAGTCTCCTTTAACACACCAATACCAGCCACTGCTCTCTGTCATCAGTTCACTCATAGTCACAGTGAAAACATTGGGGACATTTGCATTGATGGTTACTCTTGTTCCGTCTATTGATCCAGACGACGTTGTCACACAGGAGCTGCCCAGCCTGCACCACGCAATTTCTCCAGAGTTACGATAGTGACAATTGATGGTTATACTATATCCTTTATATCCTGTAATCTCCTGATGATCCACATAGAGACTGAGCGTATCTTAAGGGAAAACAAATAGTATTCAATAGAAAATTGCAGAAGCCTTTGGTACATGCTGGTGATGTTTCAGACGTCTTATTACAACTGGTGGATAATTAATGTCCTCAACCTTTACATTTATTCACATTCATTTAGAGTGACAAAGTAATTAAAAAATGGCAGCAAACAATGAGAACCTCCTCAGTTTGCACAAAGGATTTTAAATGTGCTTAAAGATGTTTAAGGTCTCTTACCTCTGGTGACTGACAGGTGAAAATACTCTCCGACATCTAGCCCTCCATCAATCTCCACAACACACCAGTAATCAGTGTCCTCATTCATCAGATCTTTTATAGTCACAGTGAAGATTCTTTGCTTTTTGTCATCTGAGAATGAAAACTTTCCTGAATTTTGTTGGTTTGTTGTAACTGCATAAGAGCAGAACTTCCTGAAATATCCTTTACACAAGTATTTCACATGGTTCTTGTACTGTGAGGCATAGAGACATGGGATGGAGATTGAGTCTCCAGCCTTCACTGACACTTCACTGACTGTTGTTATGCTGTGAATTCCTGCAAAAAGAACAAATACAGCATTTTAATGCTTTTATTCTCTAACAATAATCTTCCTTCAGATGACCTGCATGTAATAGATGTTCATATTAGCTGTTGTTTTACACATTAGGTCATTATATTCTTCAACATATTTGAAATACAAACTGTAGGGTATATTACTCAATGACATTTAAAGAATTAGATGCATAAAAACCCACATTTCTAAATTGTAACATGAACCTGGTGACTGACCTGTGAGTCCAGTGATGATGAGAAGAAAGCTGAGATGAACAGTCATGTTGGTGAGTGAGCAGAGTCAGATAAAACTACATGAACCAAGGCACTGACAGACTGATTTTCCATTTCCTCATTTTAGCAAATATACAACTGCAACACATCTCTCCTCCTCCTCCAACAATTGCAGTTGATTGGATGATGTATATAAATGAATATATAACCTTTGCACAGCTTGTTGATCTATAGTAACCAGAGTTGTACATCACGTCTACATCATTCTTAGCATCTGACAAATGGGTAAGAAAGAAGAGATGGGCGTAAAAAAGATCAATTGAACAGTTTAACCTGTTTTTTCTGGTTTTGTTTGCTTCAAATGTGTATGATGAAATAATGAATGCTATTTGAGTGTACTTATTCATCTTTCAAAACCTGCGTTTTAGTTACCACAAAGGAAACATACAGGTTAAGTTTACAATCTACTGTTTAGCTGTAAAACGAGAAAGTTTGCGCCGGTATATATTTTGCGCTTGGTATTTCCCCAACCGATTTCAACATGGTAGCCGAGTCACAAATTTTCTCATTTTACAGCTAAACAGTACACTACAAGATGTTTCTGAAAACATTTGAGCTGAGAAATAGTCATTACAGCAACAGAATATTGATTCATATTTGATTAGTGCTGCCTAGTTTAACCGTTTGATCGGGGTGTGCGAGTGATTGACAGCTGCCTAAGTTGAATGAAGAGCCAATAGGAACGCTCTCTCTCTGAAATGACCTGTGATTGGCCAAAGTCTCCCGTCACAGGTTTCATTTTTAAAGCTTGAAAACAGAGCTATGAGGAGGTGCAGGAATGTACTTTTCTCTCAGAACACTTGAATTACAATATGCTGAAAGGTTATTATGGAGTTTTTGCAAAATGATGCAAAAAATATTCTGCAGATTTAAACACATTTTAAACACAAAATGAAGCAGTGGCCGTTCCTATAATCTTCACGAATGCACACATCATCTATTGTGAATGTAGTCTCTTCTATATTAAACATCTAATCGTGTGGCAAGCATGCACCATTAATAAAAAGAAAAGAGAAGATGGGGAAAATGCAAAAATAACATCAGGACAGTGGCGTTTCAGCCAGAAGAGATGAATATATTACAAGACAAGAAAAAGGAAAGGAGGAAGACGACAACAGAAACTGGTAGATCAATTGATGAATTCATTTGTGCATTAGTTTCATTTCATTTTCTTATGTTTTATTTTAAACATTATCCTTCATTTTACATCAAACGTCACTTAAACAACATCACTGTTCAATATAGTACAGATTATAATAAACAAAAAGAATAAAAACTTCAATGAAACATGTTATTTTTGTTCCTCCTGCAGGTCCTGAAGCTTCTTAAGATGCTCTTTAACCTCCTTCGAGTCGATAGGATCATTGCTAAGAGAGGAATGCTTTTGTCGAAGTTTTTGGGAAACACCTCTTCAGCTTAAGAAGGGTCGTAAGATGGATATTGCAAACATCTTAGCTTTAAGATGCTTTTGGGAAACCAGGACCAGTTCAGCACTTGTTTGAAACATTTTGCAGCTATGCAGAGGAGAATAAAAAAAGGAGAAAGTGTAAACCCTCAAAATTAAAAAGAAGTAAGAAGTTGTTGCAAAACCAAAGAACAGATGGCAACACATTGCAACACTATCATCTAAGAAAAGAGTCCAGTGATAGACAGGCAGATAAGATGTAGGGTTAACATGGGGTTACAGGTTCTGCTGATGCTGGGCCAACCTGCTATATGTTACATCCTCATCTTTTGCTTCAACCTGTTGCAGAACAGAAGAAAAAATTACAATTAGTAAGAAAGATCAACGATAAAGCAGACTAAGAGTCAACCGCCACACTAGCAGTGTGGTTAAGAAAAGCTACACTATGTATGTGAGCAACAGTGTGAAACTGGGCTGTTAGAATTTACCATTTGCAAAGTTTGTTCTTCGACAGTAACCACAGAGCTGTACATCACGTCCACAACACTCTTAGCTTCTGACCTCTGGGTAAGAAAGAAGAGACAGATGTGGAACAGATCGATTGAACAGTTAAACCTTTTTTTGTGTTTTTGCTTCATTCGAATACAAATGTGTATGATGAAATAATAAATGCTATTTGAGTGTGTCTTTTCGTGTGCTTATGTTGTGTAATACAGGTTGTGGTTTAATGGTTTATGGTTACCTTAACTGAAGTTTTTCTCATGTGCGTAACATTGCTGTATGTTACTTCCTCTTCAGCCTGATGAAGGAGCACAACAAACGTTATTTAAATAAAAGCTAAACACCATTTTATTAGACTAGATCTGATTAGATTACATCAACATGACCACCTTTGTTAAAATAGTAATCATGAACCATTTCATAAAAAATACTTCCTTTTTAAGGTGAACACATGAGAGGAATTAGAGTTCACTAAAACCTTATTCTTTATAATAGTCCAAAGAAAATATTAATAATTCTGAGGTGGGTCTTACTTAATAAAAAAGAAAAGAAACATAAGGTTCAGCCAATAATATTCATACAGTCACTTACCGGGGCTGAAGTTCTTCTCTTTTTCTTAACAGTACTGTATGTTACTGCCTCTTGAGTCTGTGTTGAAAGAGCAGAGGACAGAACATGAATGGCAACCAATAACCATAATTGGTTAATTCCTTAAACCTGTTACTGTATGTGTGATCACAGATGTGCTCAGTTAAGATTTTATCTGTCAATGCTTACTATCTCTTACAAAAAATACTTTTTTTCAAGTATGCTATTTTTACACTTTTTTTAAACTTAAAATAAGAGTGTATGCTTTCAGATTACTTTCTATCTACTTACCTGTACCTAAACTTAACAAAATTATACTTCAGTATACTTGGTTTATACCGTCAAGTATACAGAAAAGTCTTAGTGTACTTGGCTTATACTGAAAAGTATACAGAAAAGTTTATTTTGCTAAGTATTATAAGTTCACTTAAGAAAACGTACAAGTATACTTGCAGTAAAAACTTTTAAACTAATAGTTTACGCTACAAGTATATAACTAGTAAACTAACAGTATACCTATAAGTCCACTTGTAGTATAGTTCATATTATAGTTGCAGTACAAAATACAACTTGGATGTAAACTAGTTGTGTACTCAAAGTTTATTACTCTTTCATTTAAAGTATACTTTTATAAACTAAAAAATATGCCAATTTAGTCCCAAGAAGTATTGAAGTAGTACACTTACAACTATACTACTAGTATATTGATATTATTATACTTGTTGAATAAAGTATACTTGGGAATAAACTTGAACTTTACTTAAGTTTACTTCATAAAATAAACTTGAAGTATACTTCTTTTTTAAAAGGGATATTTTCCTATTAAAAGATACACAAGACTGATATTAAAGCAGCAGTAGGTAGAAATGGAGCAAACAAGCTTAAAAAAAGTTATTTTTATAAAACGGTTACTATATCCTGACAGTAGTGCATGAGACAGCTAATCTGATCAAAATCATCTGCTTCTGTGTCCTCTGGTGTCCTAATGGCATCTGCAAGCTTTCACAGACCGGAGGAAAACAACTAGTCAGAGCTGATCTGGAGTCTGCCGTCCAGCTGCTGTCTGTTGATCACTCACAAACTGTGATCAAACGGTCAAACTAGGCACAGGCACACTCTGTTACTGTAATGCCTATTGAGAAAGTTTTTTTGACCCGTGACCCGTGAAATATCAAGCACCGCCCACCAGCCGGAGCACAGCCAATATGAATGCTCAATAGAAACGCTCTCTCTGAAATGACCTGTGATTGGCCAAAGTCTCACGTCACAAGGTAGATTTTTTAAAGCCTGAAAACAGAGCCATGAGGAGGTGCAGAAGTCTAGTTTTCTTTCGGAACACCTGAATTACAATATGCTGAAAGGTTATTATGGAATTTTTGCCCAGTGATGCCAAAAATATACTGCCTATACTGCCACTTTAAAAAAGAAAAGAAACATAAGGTTCAGCCAATAATATTCATACAGTCACTTACCGTGGCTGAAGTTCTTCTCTTTTTCTTAACAGTACTGTATGTTACTTCCTCTTGAGTCTGTGTTGAAGGAGCAGAGGACAGAACATGAATGGCAACCAATAACCATAATTGATTTATTCATTAAACCTATCACTGTGTTTGTCATCACATATGTGCTCAATTAAGTTTCTATCTGTCAATGCTTTCTCTATTCTCCTATTAAAAGATGCACAAGAATGATATTATCAAGATGCATTCTGTGTAATATAACTATTAGATGTTCAGCTACAGTGTTACATGGCAGTCCTGCAGCTGCAAATGGACAATACAGTATAGTCTCTGAAATGTGTACTCTTTATTTCGCTTGGTATCACGGCAATGTTAAATTAAGCAAATGGCCACGATAGAGCGTCTCTTTCTTTGTAAGAGAAATGTAACGGGAAATGAATCAGCATATCTTACTGTACCGTTGTTGTGGCAGATGATTCTGCTTTGGTCTGCTCTTAAAATGAAGCAATGAAAACTCCAATTAGTGATCATCAGTGCTCAATGACAATAATGCACAATAGTCTACATTTATGGTAAAACATATTTACGATTAACAAAAACGTTTTGGTATGAAATATCAAAATTCAGTATAGACTTACTGTGTCTTTTGAACATAAACCAGATGCACAATGTCACCATTACAACAAAGATCAGCAAACTCAAAGGGATGATGAAGCGCATCAGGTCCACTGGAAGACTGCGACTTAAATCACATAATGCAAATCAAATGAAATAAAAAGACTTGAATTCTATTTATATAGTTTAATGCAAATGTGAAGGCTTCTGACCTGTGCTGTTCACCCTGAACTGTGGGTGCAGGGGTGAGATTCACAGGTTCAAGAGTGGGTGACACAGGGGTTAAACCTGTTGCTGTATCTGTGTAAAATTCAAAATAGCACCATGATTACCACTGAAATACAACAATACTCAATGCTAATATCACTTCTGTATTAAATCAACACACATTGTTGTACTTGACAAATATTTATAAATGAAAATTACATATAGTACCAACTAGTGGCAGGTTTCTCAAAAACAGTGGTGACATTCACAGGCTCAGGAGTTGATGATAAGGTGGTTAAATGGCTTGTTGCTGTAAGAGTGGCTATAATCCAAAACAAGACAATGAATACTAGAGTAAAATGACAATAATGAATCCTAATATCTCTTCTATATTAAATCAAAACATTTATAAATGACACTTGACAAATATTTATAATTCACAATTTTATATTTATAATTTATAATAACTTACTAGTGGTAGGTTGCTCAGTAACAGTCACATGTACTGGCATCTGTAAGTCTCCTTTAACACACCAATACCAGCCGCTGCTCTCTGTCCTCAGTCCACTCATAGTCACAGTGAAAACATTGGGGACACTTGCATTGGTGGTCACTCTTGTTCCATCTATTGATCCAGACGACGTCGTCACACAGGAGCTGCCCAGCCTGCACCACTTCATTTCTCCAGAGTTACTGTGACAATTGATGGTTATACTATGTCCTTTAAATCCTGTAATCTCCTGATGATCCACATAGAGACTGGGTGTACCTTAAGGGAAAACAAATAATATTCAATACAAAATTGCAGAAGCCTTTGGTACATGCTGGTGATGTTTCAGATGTCTTATCTGGTGGATAATTAATGTCCTAAACCTTTACATGTATTCTCTATAATTTAGAGTGACAAAGTAATTAAAAAATTGCAGCAAACAATTAGAACTTCCTCAGTGTTCACAAGGGATTTGAAATGTGCTTAAAGATATTTAGGGTCTCTTACCTCTGGTGACCAACAGGTGAAACCTCTCTCCGACATCTGACCATCCATCAATCTTCACTGCACACCAGTAATCATCAGCGTCCTCATCTGTCAGATCGTTTATGGTTACAGTGAAGATTCCTCTGCTTTTGTCATCAGAGATTGAAAACTTTCCTGAACTACTTGGTTGGTTTGTTTTAACTGCATAAGAGCAGGAGGACCAATGATTTCCTTTACACAAGTATTTCACATGGTTCATGTACTGTGAGTCATAGAGACATGGGATGGAGATTGAACCTCCAGCCTTCACTGACACTTCACTGACTGTTGTTATGCTGTGAATTCCTGCAACAAGAACAAATACAGCATTTTAATGCTTTTATTCACTAACAATAATCTTCCTTCAGATGACCTGCATGTAATAGATGTTCATATTAGCTGTTGTTTTACACATTAGGTCATTATATTCTTCAACATATTTGAAATACAAACTGTAGGGTATATTACTCAATGACATTTAAAGAATTAGATGCATAAAACCCCCACATTTCTAAATTGTAACATGAACCTGGTGACTGACCTGTGAGTCCAGTGATGATGAGAAGAAAGCTGAGATGAACAGTCATGTTGGTGAGTGAGCAGAGTCAGATAAAACTACATGAACCAAGGCACTGACAGACTGACTTTCTATTTCCTCATTTTAGTAAATATACAACTGCAACACATCTCTCCTCCCCCTCCAACAGTTGCAGTTGATTGGCTGATGTATATAAATAAATATATATCCTTTTCACAGTTTGTTGTTCTACAGCAACCATTAAGTTGTTTATCTTTATTTAGTTACATTTGACATAATGACTTCTCTAAACATGAAATGAAATGTGCATTCACTTTTAAAGGAATAACAACAACATATACTTATAAAAAAACGAGTTAAAACACATGGCTAGTATACATTGAGAGCGTATAAACACCCTGAAAATAGAAATGAGAATGCAAATTTATACCTAATAATTAAGCGCAGCACACCCAATATACAATACAACATTCATTGCAATGTTTTGCCGCTATGCAGAGGTGGATACAAATGCATGGCAAGGGTGAAAAAATCTACAACGAACAACTTGCTGCTGAGACGTCTTTTCAACCAGTTGGAGAACAAAAGACAAATGAAAATGAGGAAGGAATGGCAAAGAAACATGATGCAAGTTTATAAGCGACTCAATTTAAGGGCAACATTTTGACTTGGTGAGAACAAAATGGTCGGCAGAAAATACTGAACTACAGTACGTGAAAAGAGTCAGACAGGGTTTGGGTATCTTAATATTCACCCTTTATATTCCATCCACATCACTCTCTGCATCAGACCTCTGGGTAAAGAAGGAGAGAGAGATATGAAAGTTTCCATTTTTGATGAATTTCAAATTTGTTCCATTTAATTACTGGTGTGGTTTGTAAAATAAAAATGATATTAAAGTGTAGTCATGTGTGTTTAAGTGTATTTATATTGTGTAATATGAGTTATGGTTTTAATGGTTAAGGGTTACCTCATCTGAAGTTCTTCTCACGTATCTTACTCCCTCTTCAGCCTGTGTTGAAGGAGAAAAACATCCAATTTACAGTAAGATTACAGAAGTTTACTAGATGGCATTACATTAGATTACATCAACAATACTTTACAATACTATATTATAGCTTTGTGATCAAAGACATACAACAGTATAGAACTGTAGTAAACATCAACACATTACAATGAAATCATCTCTACAGTGTAATTCAGTTTGCTCTGGGAAAATATATATTAATCCACATATTGTACCGTTGTTGTGTCTGATGATTCTGCTCTGATCTGCACTAAAGGAGAGACAGAAAAAAAAACACCTGTTATGGACTCTCAATGCTCGATGACAGTAATGCAAACTAGTCCTCAATTCAAACAAAATATTGTAGAATAACCAGAAGTTTATAACACAAATTGGTTTCATCAGTTCACCATTTACTTACTGTGTCTTTTGATCATAAAACAGATGAACAAGGTCACCATGACAACGAAGACCAACACGCTCAGACGGATGCTGAAAATCTTTAGGTGTTCAGAAGGACTGCAGCAGGAAATTTGAATGCAAATTAATTAACAATAAATAAATAAACAGAACAGTCTTATTTAAACAGTATCTAAAATATATTCATTATCCTGGTCACATACTGCAGTTAAAAAGTTATTTAGTCTTTCAGTAGAACTTATCTTCTAATGTCAGTAAAAACACATGTACAGATTCTTACAAGGACTGTTTTCTGGATCACAAAATGTCCACATTTCTCTAAATACTGTATGTTAATGCAAAGGCTGCTGACCTTGGGTGTCCACCCTGAGCTGTGGGTGCAGGGGTGAGATTCACAGGTTCAAGAGTGGGTGACACAGGGGTTAAACCTGTTGCTGTAGCTGTGTAAATAATTCAAAATAGCACCATGATTACCACTGTAATACAACAATACTCAATGCTAATATCACTTCTGTATTAAATCAACACATAGATTGTTGTACTTGACAAATATTTATAAATGCAAATTACATATAGTACTTACTAGTGGTAGGTTTCTCAAAAACAGTGGTGACATTCACAGGCTCAGGAGTTGATGATAAGGTGGTTAAATGGCTTGTTGCTGTAAGAGTGGCTATAATCCAAAACAAGACAATGAATACTAGAGTAAAATGACAATAATGAATCCAAATACATCTTCTATATTAAATCAAAACATTTATAAATGACACTTGCAAAATATTTATAATTTACAATTTTATATTTATAATTTATAATAACTTACTAGTGGCAGGTTGCTCAGTAACAGTTACATGTACTGGCATCTGTAAGTCTCCTTTAACACACCAATACCAGCCGCTGCTCCCTGTCCTCAGTCCACTCATAGTCACAGTGAAAACATTGGGGACATTTGCATTGATGGTCACTCTTGTTCCATCTATTGATCCAGACGACGTCGTCACACAGGAGCTGCCCAGCCTGCACCACTTCATTTCTCCAGAGTTACTGTGACAATTGATGGTTATACTATGTCCTTTAAATCCTGTAATCTCCTGATGATCCACATAGAGACTGGGTGTATCTTAAGGGAAAACAAATAATATTCAATACAAAATTGCAGAAGCCTTTGGTACATGCTGGTGATGTTTCAGATGTCTTATCTGGTGGATAATTAATGTCCTAAACCTTTACATGTATTCTCTATAATTTAGAGTGACAAAGTAATTAAAAAATTGCAGCAAACAATTAGAACTTCCTCAGTGTTCACAAGGGATTTGAAATGTGCTTAAAGATATTTAGGGTCTCTTACCTCTGGTGACCAACAGGTGAAACCTCTCTCCGACATCTGACCATCCATCAATCTTCACAGCACACCAGTAATCATCAGCGTCCTCATCTGTCAGATCGTTTATGTTTACAGTGAAGATTCCTCTGCTTTTGTCATCAGAGATTGAAAACTTTCCTGAACTACTTGGTTGGTTTGTTTTAACTGCATAAGAGCAGGAGGACCAATGATTTCCTTTACACAAGTATTTTACATGGTTCATGTACTGTGAGTCATAGAGACATGGGATGGAGATTGAATCTCCAGCCTTAACTGACACTTCATTGACTGTTGTTATGCTGTGAATTCCTGCAACAAGAACAAATACAGCATTTTAATGCTTTTATTCACTAACAATAATCTTCCTTCAGATGACCTGCATGTAATAGATGTTCATACTAGCTGTTGTTTTACACATTAGGTCATTATATTCTTCAACATATTTGAAATACAAACTGGAGGGTATATTACTCAATGACATTTAAAGAATTAGATGCATAAAACCCCCACATTTCTAAATTGTAACATGAACCTAGTGACCGACCTGTGAGTCCAGTGATGATGAGAAGAAAGCTGAGATGAGCAGTCATGTTGGTGAGTGAGCAGAGTCAGATAAAACTACATGAACCAAGGCACTGACAGACTGATTTTCTATTTCCTCATTTTAGTAAATATACATCTGCAACACATCTCTCCTCCCCCTCCAACAGCTGCAGTTGATTAGATGACGTAGGTAAATAAATATATAACCTTTGCACAGTTTGTTGCTATACAACAACCATTAAGTTGTTTATCTTTATTTAGTTACATTTGAAATAATGACTGCTCTGAACATGAAATTAAATGTGCATTCACTTTTAAAGGAATGACAACAACATATACTTATAAAAAAACGAGTTAAAACACATGGCTAGTATACATTGAGAGCGTATAAACACCCTGAAAATAGAAATGAGAATGCAAATTTATACCTAATAATTAAACGCAGCACACCCAATATACAATACAACATTCATTGCAATGTTTTGCCGCTATGCAGAGGTGGATACAAATGCATGGCAAGGGTGAAAAAATCTACAACGAACAACTTGCTGCTGAGACGTCTTTTCAACCAGTTGGAGAACAAAAGACAAATGAAAATGAGGAAGGAATGGCAAAGAAACATGATGCAAGTTTATAAGCGACTCAATTTAAGGGCAACATTTTGACTTGGTGAGAACAAAATGGTTTCTATTTCCTCATTTTCTTAACCTTCCTCTTGTGTTAGCTTTCTGTTACCATCTCTTATGTTAACGGGTCGGTTTTGACCCATGTCTTAAATCAGCTGTAGAATACACATCTCTTGAATAAATTTGTTTTATTTATTTTTTCATTTTAATATTATTAACTATAGTAACATCTATGGTGTTACGGGTCAATTTCGACCCATATATATTTACTTCAAGAAAAAGGCTAAAAAGTCTTTTTTTCCAGCAATAGAACTTTAATACGAACACAAAATGAAAAGCGGAACAAGTCATAACACAAAATATAGATTTGCAAGGTCAAACAAACAACAACCAATCAAGCAAATCAAACCAATAGAAATCAATTACTAGTTCCAAAACGAATAAAAAACAAAATCAGAGTAAAAGTCTCTGTGTGCAAGAACTTGCATGTGTATGTGTGTGTGTTTAGATGCATGTGTGGCAAAAAGTGACACTTTTAGTGTGTTCTTTGCAGAGATATTTCTTGCAGTTGAAGCACAATATGTTTGTCTTTCTGTCCTTACTGCTTGGGCAGACCTGACACCTCTTTCTTTTAGAATCAGGTGGCCTGAGTGGGGTTGTGGCTGTGGCTGTTCTGGTTGGTGTTGAGGCAGGGCTGGCTGAGGAGGATGCTGGCGCGGATGCTCTTTGTGTTGCTGATGGCGTGGACGGAGTGCTAGGTGAGCTCTGCAGCTGTCTGACCAAGGCTGCAGCGTCTGGGTCTCGGGGCACCCGTTCCCTTCGCTCAATGTGTGGCTTGACAAGGGAATTTCCCAGCTCCTCAAGAAACATTCTCCGCTTGCTTTTTTTGGTTGAGTTCCACCCTTGGTGGATGTGGGTCCACAACACAAATGCATTATACATGCACACACATCAAGGATGTTGTAAAACACAACCATTGGCCATCTCCTGGTCATTCGCTGGCAAGTGTAGGTGGCAGTCAGCTTGTCCAGATTGTCCACTCCTCCTTTGTTTTTGTTATAGTCGAGGATAATTGTGGGCTTTTTGTCACTTCCTGATGACACAGCTGCATCTTTGTGAAGAGTAGACATAAGTATCACATTCCGGGTTTTTTTTGGACAATATGAGACAACAGTGGTGGTGTCTGTAAAAGCAAACTTTGAGGAAAGTGGAGCCCTGTCCTTCACCTGCAAGATTTCAGCAGGCAGCTCAGGTTTATTTTTCTTCACTGTGCCCACCATGGTAAGTTTCCTCCTGAGAAGTTCTTGTCCAAGGTCATAGCTGGTAAAGAAATTGTCACAAGTGATATTGTGACCCTGCAGTCCAGTAGTCATATCGAGGACCACACGTTTTCCTTGGTTTTTCTCAGGGATGCCACTCGCAGCTTTGCCTGTGTAAATCTGTAGATTCCAGGCATAGCTGGTTTTTGCATCACAGGCTGCCCAGATTTTTATGCCGTACTTCCCTGGCTTACTGGGTATGTATTGCCGGAAGGGGCATTTTCCTCGGAAAGGGACAAGACGTTCATCCACTGTCACCTCTGGCCCTGGGTTGAACATCAGTGGAAGGAGCTGCACCCATCTGTCCCAGACATCCCTGATGGGGGCAAGCTTGTCAGATCTTGCTCTGGTATCTCTGTTGTCAAATCTGAGGACTCTTGATATCATTTGAAAGGTCTGAAGTGACATTGTTGCCCGGAAAATATTTCTGCCTGTCGATGCGTCCCAGAGACTATCAGTGGCCTCATTGCAGGATCTGTACACTCCAGCAATAAGAAGAACACCAGTATAAGCATCCAGGTATTCCTCATCAATGTCTTTCCACATGTCGCCATGGACTTTTTTTCCTTCAAGGTTTGTCATAGCAATGATGACTCTTTTTAGTGACAATGGCATAAATAGCTCAAAACATGTCTTGATGTCACTGACTCTCGTCACAGCAAACCTTGTGATTCCAGGGGTCATTTTGATGACATTTGCAGCAGCTGCCCTGCCATGTACATCATGAGGTACTGAGCTCCAACAGATCTTACCATTTTTGGACTTGAATCTTTCAGCGGGAGCAGCTTCACCACCGGTGACCTCCTCATCAGACTCATCAGATGTGTCTGTGTCTTCTGGATGATACTCCACATTGTCTTCCTCCTCAGAAACCTGCTCATCCGTATCGCTATGCTGCTCTATGTCCTCTCCCTCATTTTCACCAAAAATATGATCCAGAACTTGTCTCACTGAAAATCTTCTTTTCATTTTTGCATGCTGCAAATTGGAGATGTGCACTCTGCAAGTCACCAACTCTATACTGAATTGACCTCACATGTCTGGACATGCCCGTCTTTGTTTGTTTTGTTTTTGTGCAGGTATACTGGATAACAAGGCAAAATGAGAATCCCCTAAAGCTCACATGATTGGGAGAGGAGCTGGCCGTCAGTGTGTTGGCTGACAGTGCACTTATGATTTCAGTTTTGGCTCTAATTATTGCTTTATAATCTTATTTTTATAACTGGGTCGAAACCGACCCTAACAACACAAAGGTCATAATTTCTACCAGAGCATTTTATAATTTAGTGAAAAAAAATGTTTTTGTTTTATTTTGTTGAAATAGAGGTTCCTGATAAAGTCAAAAAGCCTTGATGCAATAAACAAATTTATGTGGTTCTTTTATGCATTTAAAACCTAAAACGGGTCGGTGCCGACCCTAACACAAGAGGAAGGTTAAATATGCAATGCAACACTTAAAATCTCTCCTCCCCCTCCTGTAAGACAGTTGCAATTGGTTGGATGATAAATAAAAATACATATCCTTTGTACAGTTTGTTGTTCTACAGTAACCAGAATTGTACATCATGTCTACATCACTCTTAGCATCTGACAACTGGGTTAGAAAGAAGAGACAGACGTGAAACAGATCAATTGAACAGTTTAACCTTTAATTTTGCTTCATTCAATTACAAATGTGTATGATGAATCAATCAATTACCAACACAAAACAATGACAATATTGTCCAGAAACCCTCACAGGTACTGCATTTAGCATAAAAAATATGCTCAAATCATAACATGGCAAACTGCAGCCCAACAGGCAACAACAGCTGTCAGTGTGTCAGTGTGCTGACTTGACTATGACTTGCCCCAAACTGCATGTGATTATCATAAAGTGGGCATGTCTGTAAAGGGGAGACTCGTGGGTACCCATAGAACCCATTTTCATTCACATATCTTGAGGTCAGAGGTCAAGGGACCCCTTTGAAAATTGCAATGACAGTTTTTCCACGCCAACATTTTAACGGAAGTTTGGAGCATTATTTAAACTACATGGCTGGTACCGATGGATCCTTTAGGTTTTCTAGTTTCTTATGATGATATCTTCACTCTAGCTTTAAAACTGAGCCCACTACAACCTAAAAATCACAAGTTGCATTAAAAAGATTTTTGGTTAATGCGTTATCGTGTTAACGTTGACAGCCCTAATTATTTTGTACTCCTCTGCGCACTGCAAGTTGTTTGTCTTTATTTAGTTACATTTGACATAATTACTTCTCTAAACATGAAATTAAATGTGCATTCACTTTTAAAGGAATAACACCCTGAAAATAAAAATGAGGATTACATTATTACGAATTTATACCTAATAATTAAGCTCAGTAAACTCAATATACAATACAACATTTTTTGCAATGTTTTGCCGCTATGCAGAGGTGGATAGAAATGCATGGCAAGGGTGAAAAAACCAACAACAAACAACTTGCTGCTGAGACGTCTTTTCAACCAGTTGGAGAACAAAAGAAACTATGCAATGCAAAGCAAACATGATGCAAGTTTATAAGAGACTCAATTAAAGGGCAACATTTTGACTTGGTGAGAACAAAATGGTCGGCAGAAAATACTGAACTACAGTACGTAAAAAGAGTCAGACAGGGTTTGGTTATCTTAATATTCAATCTTTATATTCCATCCACATCACTCTCTGCATCAGACCTCTGGGTAAAGAAGGAGAGAGAGATATGAAAGTTTCCATTTTTTATGAAATTCAAATTTGTTTCATTTAATTACTGGTGTGGTTTGTAAAATAAAAATGATAAAAAGTGTACTCATGTGTGTTTAAGTGTACTTATATTGTGTAATATGAGTTATGGTTTTAATGGTTAAGGGTTACCTCATCTGAAGTTCTTCTCACGTATCTTACTCCCTCTTCAGCCTGTGTTGAAGGAGAAAAACACATCCAATTTACAGTAAGATTACAGAAGTTTACTAGATGGCATTACATTAGACTACATCAACAATACTTTACAATACTATATTATAGCTTTGTGATCACAGACATGTTTTGTTAAGTTCTGATTGTGGTTACTGTATCTTCTTAACAACAATAAATGTACAGTATAGAACTGTAGTAAACATAAACACATTACAATTAAATCATCTCTACTGTGTAATTCAGTTTGCTCTGTGAAAATATATATTAATCCACATATTGTACCGTTGTTGTGTCTGATGATTCTGCTCTGATCTGCACTAAAGGAGAGACAGAAAAAAAACACCTGTTATGGACTCTCAATGCTCGATGACAGTAATGCAAACTAGTCTTCAATTCAAACTAAATATTGTAGAATAAACAGAAATTTATAACAAAAATTGGTTTCATCAGTTCACCATTTACTTACTGTGTCTTTTGATCATAAAACAGATGAACCAAATCACCATGACAACGAGGAAGAACACGTTCGAAGGGATGCCGAAAATCTTTAGCTGTTCAGAAGGACTGCAGCAGGAAATTTGAATGCAAATTAATTAACAGTAAATAAATAAACAGAACAGTCTTATTTAAACAGTAGTCAAAAATATATTCATCATCCTGGTCGCATATTGCAGTTAAAAAGTTATTTAGTCTTACAGTAGAACTTATCTTCTAATGTCAGTAAAAACACATGTACAGATTCTTACAAGGACTGTTTTCTGGATCACAAAATGTCCACATTTCTCTAAATACTGTATGTTAATGCAAAGGCTGCTGACCTTGGGTGTACACCCTGAGCTGTGGGTGCAGGGTTGAGATTCACAGGTTCAAGAGTGGGTGACACAGGGGTTAAACCTGTTGCTGTAGCTGTGTAAATAATTCAAAATAGCACCATGATCACCACTGTAATACAACAATACTCAATGCTAATATCACTTCTGTATTAAATCAACACATAGATTGTTGTACTTGACAAATAATTATGAATGCATATTACTTATAGTACTTACTAGTGTCAGGTTTCTCAAAAACAGTTACATGTACTGGCATCTGTAAGTCTCCTTTAAGACACCAATACCAGCCGCTGCTCTCTGTCATCAGTTCACTCATAGTCACAGTGAAAACATTGGGGACACTCATACTAATGGTCCCTCTTGTTCCATCTATTGATCCAGACGACGTATTCACACAGAAGACATCCGGCCTGCACCACGCAATTTCTCCAGAGTTACGATAGTGACAATTGATGGTTATACTATATCCTTTATATCCTGTAATTTCCTGCTGATCCACATAGAGACCGGGTGTATCTTAAGGGAAAACAAATAGTATTCAAGAGAAAATTGCAGAATCCTTTGGTACATGCTGGTGATGTTTCAGATGTCTTATTACAACTGGTGGATAATTAATGTCCTCAACCTTTACATTTACTCTCTATAATTTTGAGTGCCAAAGTAATTAAAAAATTGCAGCAAACAATGAGAATCTCCTCAGTGTTCACAAGGGATTTTAAATGTTCAAGATGTTTAAGTTCTCTTACCTCTGGTGACCGAAAGGTGAAACTTCTCTCCGTCATGTGGCCCGTCATCAATCTCCACAGCACACCAGTAATAATCAGTGTCCTCATCAGTCAGATCTTTTATAGTCACAGTGAAGATTCCTCTGTTTTTGTCATCAGAGATTGAAAACTTTCCTGAACTACTTGGTTGGTTTGTTTTAACTGCATAAGAGCAGGAGGACAAAAAATGTCCTTTACAGAAGTATTTCACATGGTTCATGTACTGTGAGTCATAGAGACATGGGATGGAGATTGAATCTCCAGCCTTCACTGAAACTCCACTGACTGTTGTTATGCTGTGAATTCCTGCAACAAGAACAAATACAGCATTTTAATGCTTTTATTCATTAACAATAATCTTCCTTCAGATGACCTGCATGTAATAGATGTTCATATTAGCTGTTGTTTTACACATTAGGTCATTATATTCTTCAACATATTTGAAATACAAACTGGAGGGTATATGACACAATGACACCAAAACAAGACAATGAATACTAGAGTAAAATGACAATAATGAATCCAAATACATCTTCTATATTAAATCAAAACATTTATAAATGACACTTGAAAAATATTTATAATTTACAATTTTATATTTATAATTTATAATAACTTACTATTGGCAGGTTGCTCAGTAACATTTACATGTACTGGCATCTGTAAGTTTCCTTTAGCACACATATACCAGCCGCTGCTCTCTGTCATCAGTTCACTCATAGTCACAGTGAAAACATTGGGGACACTCCTACTGATGGTCACTCTTGTTCCATCTATTAATCCAGACGACGTGTTCACACAGGAGCTGCCCCTGCACCACGCACTTTCTCCAGAGTTATGATAGTGACAATTGATGGTTATATCACCTCCTTCAAATCCGGTAATCTCCTGATGATCCACATAGAGACTGGGCGTATCTTAAGGGAAAACAAATAGTATTCAATAGAAAATTGCAGAAGCCTTTGGTACATGCTGGTGATGTTTCAGACGTCTTATTACAACTGGTGGATAATTAATGTCCTCAACCTTTACATTTACTCTCTATAATTTTGAGTGCCAAAGTAATTAAAAAATTGCAGCAAACAATGAGAATCTCCTCAGTGTTCACAAGGGATTTTAAATGTTGAAGATGCTTTAAGGTCTCTTACCTCTGGTGACCGAAAGGTGAAACTTCTCTCCGTCATGTGGCCTTTCATCAATCTCCACAGCACACCAGTAATCATCAGCGTCTTTATCCGTCAGATCTTTCATAGTCACAGTGAAGATTCCTCTGCTTTTGTCATCAGAGATTGAAAACTTTCCTGAACTACTTGGTTGGTTTGTTTTAATTACATCAGAGCAGGAGGACCAATGATTTCCTTTACAGAAGTATTTCACATGGTTCATGTGCTGTGAGTCATAGAGACATGGGATGGAGATTGAATCTCCAGCCTTCACTGACACTTCACTGACTGTTGTTATGGTGTGAATTCCTGCAAAAAGAACAAATACAGCATTTTAATGCTTTTATTCACTAACAATAATCTTCCTTCAGATGACCTGCATGTAATAGATGTTCATATTATCTGTTGTTTTACACATCAGGTCATTATATTCTTCAACATATTTGAAATACAAACTGGAGGGTATATTACTCAATGACACCAAAACAAGACAATGAATACTAGAGTAAAATGACAATAATGAATCCAAATATATATTCTATATTAAATCAAAACATTTATAAATGACACTTGAAAAATATTTATAATTTACAATTTTATATTTATAATTGATAATAACTTACTATTGGCAGGTTGCTCAGTAACAGTTACATGTACTGGCATCTGTAAGTCTCCTTTAACACACATATACCAGCCGCTGCTCTCTGTCCTCAGTTCACTCATAGTCACAGTGAAAACATTGGGGACACTCCTACTGATGGTTACTCTTGTTCCATCTATTGATCCAGACGACGTCGTCACACAGGAGCTGCCCCTGCACCACGCACTTTCTCCAGGGTTATGATAGTGACAATTGATGGTTATACTATATCCTTTATATCCGGTAATCTCCTGATGATCCACATAGAGACCGGGCGTATCTTAAGGGAAAACAAATAGTATTCAATAGAAAATTGCAGAAGCCTTTGGACATGCTGGTGATGTTTCAGACGTCTTATTACAACTGGTGGATAATTAATGTCCTCAACCTTTACATTTACTCTCTATAATTTTGAGTGCCAAAGTAATTAAAAAATTGCAGCAAACAATGAGAATCTCCTCAGTGTTCACAAGGGATTTTAAATGTTGAAGATGCTTTAAGTTCTCTTACCTCTGGTGACCGAAAGGTGAAACTTCTCTCCGTCATGTGGCCTGTCATCAATCTCCACAGCACACCAATAATCATCAGCGTCTTTATCCGTCACATCTTTCATAGTCACAGTGAAGATTCCTCTGCTTTTGTCATCAGAGATTGAAAACTTTCCTGAACTACTTGGTTGGTTTGTTTTAACTGCATCAGAGCAGGAGGACCAATGATTTCCTTTACAGAAGTATTTCACATGGTTCTTGTGCTGTGAGTCATAGAGACATGGGATGGAGATTGAATCTCCAGCCTTCACTGACACTTCACTGACTGTTGTTATGGTGTGAATTCCTGCAAAAAGAACAAATACAGCATTTGAATGCTTTTATTCATTAACAATAATCTTCCTTCAGATGACCTGCATGTAATAGATGTTCATATTAGCTGTTGTTTTACACATTAGGTCATTATATTCTTCAACATATTTGAAATACAAACTGGAGGGTATATTACTCAATGACACCAAAACTAGACAATGAATACTAGAGTAAAATGACAATAATGAATCCAAATACATCTTCTATATTAAATCAAAACATTTATAAATGACACTTGAAAATTATTTATAATTTACAATTTTATATTTATAATTTATAATAACTTACTATTGGCAGGTTGCTCAGTAACAGTGAAATGTACTGGCATCTGTAAGTCTCCTTTAAGACACCAATACCAGCCGCTGCTCTCTGTCATCAGTTCACTCATAGTCACAGTGAAAACATTGGGGACACTCCTACTGATGGTCACTCTTGTTCCATCTATTAATCCAGACGACGTCGTCACACAGGAGCTGCCCAGCCTGCACCACGCACTTTCTCCAGAGTTATGATAGTGACAATTGATGGTTATACTATATCCTTTATATCCTGTAATCTCCTGATGATCCACATAGAGACTGGGCGTATCTTAAGGGAAAACAAATAGTATTCAATAGAAAATTGCAGAAGCCTTTGGACATGCTGGTGATGTTTCAGACGTCTTAATACAACTGGTGGATAATTAATGTCCTCAACCTTTACATTTACTCTCTATAATTTTGAGTGTCAAAGTAATTACAAAATTGCAGCAAACAATGAGAATCTCCTCAGTGTTCACAAGGGATTTTAAATGTTGAAGATGCTTTAAGGTCTCTTACCTCTGGTGACCGAAAGGTGAAACTTCTCTCCGTCATGTGGCCCGTCATCAATCTCCACAGCACACCAGTAATCATCAGTGTCCTCATCAGTCACATCTTTTATAGTCACAGTGAAGATTCCTCTGCTTTTGTCATCAGAGATTGAAAACTTTCCTGAACTACTTGGTTGGTTTGTTTTAACTGCATCAGAGCAGGAGGACCAATGATTTCCTTTACAGAAGTATTTCACATGGTTCATGTGCTGTGAGTCATAGAGACATGGGATAGTGACCGAATCTCCAGCCTTCCCTGACACTCCACTGACTGTTGTTATGGTGTGAATTCCTGCAAAAATAACAAATACAGCATTTTAATGCTTTTATTCATTACTAATAATCTTCCTTCAGATGACCTGCATGTAATAGATGTTCATATTATCTGTTGTTTCACACATTAGGTCATTATATTCTTCAACATATTTGAAATACAAACTGGAGGGTATATGACACAATGACACCAAAACAAGACAATGAATACTAGAGTAAAATGACAATAATGAATCCAAATACATCTTCTATAATAAATCAAAACATTTATAAATGACACTTGAAAATTATTTATAATTTACAATTTTATATTTAGAATTTATAATAACTTACTATTGGCAGGTTGCTCAGTAACAGTTACATGTACTGGCATCTGTAAGTCTCCTTTAAGACACCAATACCAGCCGCTGCTCTCTGTCATCAGTTCACTCATAGTCACAGTGAAAACATTGGGGACACTCCTACTGATGGTCACTCTTGTTCCATCTATTAATCCAGACGACGTCGTCACACAGGAGCTGCCCAGCCTGCACCACGCACTTTCTCCAGAGTTATGATAGTGACAATTGATGGTTATACTATATCCTTTATATCCTGTAATCTCCTGATGATCCACATAGAGACTGGGCGTATCTTAAGGGAAAACAAATAGTATTCAATAGAAAATTGCAGAAGCCTTTGGACATGCTGGTGATGTTTCAGACGTCTTAATACAACTGGTGGATAATTAATGTCCTCAACCTTTACATTTACTCTCTATAATTTTGAGTGTCAAAGTAATTAAAAAATTGCAGCAAACAATGAGAATCTCCTCAGTGTTCACAAGGGATTTTAAATGTTGAAGATGTTTAAGGTCTCTTACCTCTGGTGACCGAAAGGTGAAACTTCTCTCCGTCATGTGGCCTGTCATCAATCTCCACAGCACACCAGTAATCATCAGCGTCTTTATCCGTCACATCTTTTATAGTCACAGTGAAGATTCCTCTGCTTTTGTCAACAGAGACTGAAAACTTTCCTGAACTACTTGGTTGGTTTGATTTAACTGCATCAGAGCAGGAGGACCAATGATTTCCTTTACAGAAGTATTTCACATGGTTCATGTGCTGTGAGTCATAGAGACATGGGATAGTGACCGAATCTCCAGCCTTCCCTGACACTCCACTGACTGTTGTTATGGTGTGAATTCCTGCAAAAATAACAAATACAGCATTTGAATGCTTTTATTCATTAACAATAATCTTCCTTCAGATGACCTGCATGTAATAGATGTTCATACTATCTGTTGTTTTACACATCAGGTCATTATATTCTTCAACATATTTGAAATACAAACTGGAGGGTATATTACTCAATGACACCAAAACTAGACAATGAATACTAGAGTAAAATGACAATAATGAATCCAAATACATATTCTATATTAAATCAAAACATTTATAAATGACACTTGAAAATTATTTATAATTTACAATTTTATATTTATAATTTATAATAACTTACTATTGGCAGGTTGCTCAGTAACAGTTAAATGTACTGGCATCTGTAAGTCTCCTTTAAGACACCAATACCAGCCGCTGCTCTCTGTCCTCAGTTCACTCATAGTCACAGTGAAAACATTGGGGACACTCCTACTGATGGTCACTCTTGTTCCATCTATTGATCCAGACGACGTCGTCACACAGGAGCTGCCCAGCCTGCACCACGCACTTTCTCCAGAGTTATGATAGTGACAATTGATGGTTATACTATATCCTTTATATCCTGTAATCTCCTGATGATCCACATAGAGACTGGGCGTATCTTAAGGGAAAACAAATAGTATTCAATAGAAAATTGCAGAAGCCTTTGGTACATGCTGGTGATGTTTCAGACGTCTTATTACAACTGGTGGATAATTAATGTCCTAAACCTTTACATTTACTCTCTATAATTTTGAGTGCCAAAGTAATTAAAAAATTGCAGCAAACAATGAGAATCTCCTCAGTGTTCACAAGAGATTTTAAATGTTGAAGATGTTTAAGGTCTCTTACCTCTGGTGACCGAAAGGTGAAACTTCTCTCCGTCATGTGGCCTGTCATCAATCTCCACAGCACACCAGTAATCATCAGCGTCTTTATCCGTCACATCTTTTATAGTCACAGTGAAGATTCCTCTGCTTTTGTCAACAGAGACTGAAAACTTTCCTGAATTACTTGGTTGGTTTGATTTAACTGCATCAGAGCAGGAGGACCAATGATTTCCTTTACAGAAGTATTTCACATGGTTCATGTGCTGTGAGTCATAGAGACATGGGATGGAGATTGAATCTCCAGCCTTCACTGACACTTCACTGACTGTTGTTATGGTGTGAATTCCTGCAACAAGAACAAATACAGCATTTTAATGCTTTTATTCACTAACAATAATCTTCCTTCAGATGACCTGCATGTAATAGATGTTCATACTAGCTGTTGTTTTACACATCAGGTCATTATATTCTTCAACATATTTGAAATACAAACTAGAGGGTATATTACTCAATGACACCAAAACAAGACAATGAATACTAGAGTAAAATGACAATAATGAATCCAAATACATCTTCTATATTAAATCAAAACATTTATAAATGACACTTGAAAATTATTTATAATTTACAATTTTATATTTATAATTTATAATAACTTACTATCGGCAGGTTGCTCAGTAACAGTTACATGTACTGGCATCTGTAAGTCTCCTTTAACACACATATACCAGCCGCTGCTCTCTGTCATCAGTTCACTCATAGTCACAGTGAAAACATTGGGGACACTCCTACTGATGGTTACTTTTGTTCCATCTATTGATCCAGACGACGTCGTCACACAGGAGCTGCCCCTGCACCACGCACTTTCTCCAGGGTTATGATAGTGACAATTGATGGTTATACTATATCCTTTATATCCTGTAATCTCCTGCTGATCCACATAGAGACCGGGTGTATCTTAAGGGAAAACAAATAGTATTCAATAGAAAATTGCAGAAGCCTTTGGACATGCTGGTGATGTTTCAGACGTCTTATTACAACTGGTGGATAATTAATGTCCTCAACTTTTACATTTACTCTCTATAACTTTGAGTGCCAAAGTAATTAAAAAATTGCAGCAAACAATGAGAATCTCCTCAGTGTTCACAAGGGATTTTAAATGTTGAAGATGCTTTAAATTCTCTTACCTCTGGTGACCGAAAGGTGAAACTTCTCTCCGTCATGTGGCCTTTCATCAATCTCCACAGCACACCAGTAATCATCAGCGTCTTTATCCGTCACATCTTTTATAGTCACAGTGAAGATTCCTCTGCTTTTGTCAACAGAGACTGAAAACTTTCCTGAACTACTTGGTTGGTTTGATTTAACTGCATCAGAGCAGGAGGACCAATGATTTCCTTTACAGAAGTATTTCACATGGTTCATGTGCTGTGAGTCATAGAGACATGGGATAGTGACCGAATCTCCAGCCTTCCCTGACACTCCACTGACTGTTGTTATGGTGTGAATTCCTGCAAAAATAACAAATACAGCATTTTAATGCTTTTATTCATTAACAATAATCTTCCTTCAGATGACCTGCATGTAATAGATGTTCATACTATCTGTTGTTTTACACATCAGGTCATTATATTCTTCAACATATTTGAAATACAAACTGGAGGGTATATTACTCAATGACACCAAAACTAGACAATGAATACTAGAGTAAAATGACAATAATGAATCCAAATACATATTCTATATTAAATCAAAACATTTATAAATGACACTTGAAAATTATTTATAATTTACAATTTTATATTTATAATTTATAATAACTTACTATTGGCAGGTTGCTCAGTAACAGTTAAATGTACTGGCATCTGTAAGTCTCCTTTAAGACACCAATACCAGCCGCTGCTCTCTGTCCTCAGTTCACTCATAGTCACAGTGAAAACATTGGGGACACTCCTACTGATGGTCACTCTTGTTCCATCTATTGATCCAGACGACGTCGTCACACAGGAGCTGCCCAGCCTGCACCACGCACTTTCTCCAGAGTTATGATAGTGACAATTGATGGTTATACTATATCCTTTATATCCTGTAATCTCCTGATGATCCACATAGAGACTGGGCGTATCTTAAGGGAAAACAAATAGTATTCAATAGAAAATTGCAGAAGCCTTTGGTACATGCTGGTGATGTTTCAGACGTCTTATTACAACTGGTGGATAATTAATGTCCTAAACCTTTACATTTACTCTCTATAATTTTGAGTGCCAAAGTAATTAAAAAATTGCAGCAAACAATGAGAATCTCCTCAGTGTTCACAAGGGATTTTAAATGTTGAAGATGTTTAAGGTCTCTTACCTCTGGTGACCGAAAGGTGAAACTTCTCTCCGTCATGTGGCCTGTCATCAATCTCCACAGCACACCAGTAATCATCAGCGTCTTTATCCGTCACATCTTTTATAGTCACAGTGAAGATTCCTCTGCTTTTGTCAACAGAGACTGAAAACTTTCCTGAATTACTTGGTTGGTTTGATTTAACTGCATCAGAGCAGGAGGACCAATGATTTCCTTTACAGAAGTATTTCACATGGTTCATGTGCTGTGAGTCATAGAGACATGGGATGGAGATTGAATCTCCAGCCTTCACTGACACTTCACTGACTGTTGTTATGGTGTGAATTCCTGCAACAAGAACAAATACAGCATTTTAATGCTTTTATTCATTAACAATAATCTTCCTTCAGATGACCTGCATGTAATAGATGTTCATACTAGCTGTTGTTTTACACATCAGGTCATTATATTCTTCAACATATTTGAAATACAAACTGGAGGGTATATTACTCAATGACACCAAAACAAGACAATGAATACTAGAGTAAAATGACAATAATGAATCCAAATACATCTTCTATATTAAATCAAAACATTTATAAATGACACTTGAAAATTATTTATAATTTACAATTTTATATTTATAATTTATAATAACTTACTATCGGCAGGTTGCTCAGTAACAGTTACATGTACTGGCATCTGTAAGTCTCCTTTAACACACATATACCAGCCGCTGCTCTCTGTCATCAGTTCACTCATAGTCACAGTGAAAACATTGGGGACACTCCTACTGATGGTTACTTTTGTTCCATCTATTGATCCAGACGACGTCGTCACACAGGAGCTGCCCCTGCACCACGCACTTTCTCCAGGGTTATGATAGTGACAATTGATGGTTATACTATATCCTTTATATCCTGTAATCTCCTGCTGATCCACATAGAGACCGGGTGTATCTTAAGGGAAAACAAATAGTATTCAATAGAAAATTGCAGAAGCCTTTGGACATGCTGGTGATGTTTCAGACGTCTTATTACAACTGGTGGATAATTAATGTCCTCAACCTTTACATTTACTCTCTATAACTTTGAGTGCCAAAGTAATTAAAAAATTGCAGCAAACAATGAGAATCTCCTCAGTGTTCACAAGGGATTTTAAATGTTGAAGATGCTTTAAGTTCTCTTACCTCTGGTGACCGAAAGGTGAAACTTCTCTCCGTCATGTGGCCTTTCATCAATCTCCACAGCACACCAGTAATCATCAGCGTCTTTATCCGTCACATCTTTTATAGTCACAGTGAAGATTCCTCTGCTTTTGTCAACAGAGACTGAAAACTTTCCTGAACTACTTGGTTGGTTTGATTTAACTGCATCAGAGCAGGAGGACCAATGATTTCCTTTACAGAAGTATTTCACATGGTTCATGTGCTGTGAGTCATAGAGACATGGGATAGTGACCGAATCTCCAGCCTTCCCTGACACTCCACTGACTGTTGTTATGGTGTGAATTCCTGCAAAAATAACAAATACAGCATTTTAATGCTTTTATTCATTACTAATAATCTTCCTTCAGATGACCTGCATGTAATAGATGTTCATATTATCTGTTGTTTCACACATTAGGTCATTATATTCTTCAACATATTTGAAATACAAACTGGAGGGTATATGACACAATGACACCAAAACAAGACAATGAATACTAGAGTAAAATGACAATAATGAATCCAAATACATCTTCTATAATAAATCAAAACATTTATAAATGACACTTGAAAATTATTTATAATTTACAATTTTATATTTAGAATTTATAATAACTTACTATTGGCAGGTTGCTCAGTAACAGTTACATGTACTGGCATCTGTAAGTCTCCTTTAAGACACCAATACCAGCCGCTGCTCTCTGTCATCAGTTCACTCATAGTCACAGTGAAAACATTGGGGACACTCCTACTGATGGTCACTCTTGTTCCATCTATTAATCCAGACGACGTCGTCACACAGGAGCTGCCCAGCCTGCACCACGCACTTTCTCCAGAGTTATGATAGTGACAATTGATGGTTATACTATATCCTTTATATCCTGTAATCTCCTGATGATCCACATAGAGACTGGGCGTATCTTAAGGGAAAACAAATAGTATTCAATAGAAAATTGCAGAATCCTTTGGTACATGCTGGTGATGTTTCAGACGTCTTATTACAACTGGTGGATAATTAATGTCCTAAACCTTTACATTTACTCTCTATAATTTTGAGTGCCAAAGTAATTAAAAAATTGCAGCAAACAATGAGAATCTCCTCAGTGTTCACAAGAGATTTTAAATGTTGAAGATGTTTAAGGTCTCTTACCTCTGGTGACCGAAAGGTGAAACTTCTCTCCGTCATGTGGCCCGTCATCAATCTCCACAGCACACCAGTAATCATCAGCGTCTTTATCCGTCACATCTTTTATAGTCACAGTGAAGATTCCTCTGCTTTTGTCAACAGAGACTGAAAACTTTCCTGAATTACTTGGTTGGTTTGATTTAACTGCATCAGAGCAGGAGGACCAATGATTTCCTTTACAGAAGTATTTCACATGGTTCATGTGCTGTGAGTCATAGAGACATGGGATGGAGATTGAATCTCCAGCCTTCACTGACACTTCACTGACTGTTGTTATGGTGTGAATTCCTGCAACAAGAACAAATACAGCATTTTAATGCTTTTATTCACTAACAATAATCTTCCTTCAGATGACCTGCATGTAATAGATGTTCATACTAGCTGTTGTTTTACACATCAGGTCATTATATTCTTCAACATATTTGAAATACAAACTGGAGGGTATATTACTCAATGACACCAAAACAAGACAATGAATACTAGAGTAAAATGACAATAATGAATCCAAATACATCTTCTATATTAAATCAAAACATCTATAAATGACACTTGAAAAATATTTATAATTTACAATTTTATATTTAGAATTTATAATAACTTACTATCGGCAGGTTGCTCAGTAACAGTTACATGTACTGGCATCTGTAAGTCTCCTTTAACACACATATACCAGCCGCTGCTCTCTGTCATCAGTTTCACTCATAGTCACAGTGAAAACATTGGGGACACTCCTACTGATGGTTACTCTTGTTCCATCTATTGATCCAGACGACGTCGTCACACAGGAGCTGCCCCTGCACCACGCACTTTCTCCAGGGTTATGATAGTGACAATTGATGGTTATACTATATCCTTTATATCCTGTAATCTCCTGCTGATCCACATAGAGACCGGGTGTATCTTAAGGGAAAACAAATAGTATTCAATAGAAAATTGCAGAAGCCTTTGGACATGCTGGTGATGTTTCAGACGTCTTATTACAACTGGTGGATAATTAATGTCCTCAACCTTTACATTTACTCTCTATAACTTTGAGTGCCAAAGTAATTAAAAAATTGCAGCAAACAATGAGAATCTCCTCAGTGTTCACAAGGGATTTTAAATGTTGAAGATGCTTTAAGTTCTCTTACCTCTGGTGACCGAAAGGTGAAACTTCTCTCCGTCATGTGGCCTTTCATCAATCTCCACAGCACACCAGTAATCATCAGCGTCTTTATCCGTCACATCTTTTATAGTCACAGTGAAGATTCCTCTGCTTTTGTCAACAGAGACTGAAAACTTTCCTGAACTACTTGGTTGGTTTGATTTAACTGCATCAGAGCAGGAGGACCAATGATTTCCTTTACAGAAGTATTTCACATGGTTCATGTGCTGTGAGTCATAGAGACATGGGATAGTGACCGAATCTCCAGCCTTCCCTGACACTCCACTGACTGTTGTTATGGTGTGAATTCCTGCAAAAATAACAAATACAGCATTTTAATGCTTTTATTCATTAACAATAATCTTCCTTCAGATGACCTGCATGTAATAGATGTTCATATTATCTGTTGTTTTACACATTAGGTCATTATATTCTTCAACATATTTGAAATACAAACTGGAGGGTATATTACTCAATGACACCAAAACAAGACAATGAATACTAGAGTAAAATGACAATAATGAATCCAAATACATATTCTATATTAAATCAAAACATTTATAAATGACACTTGAAAATTATTTATAATTTACAATTTTATATTTATAATTTATAATAACTTACTATTGGCAGGTTGCTCAGTAACAGTTAAATGTACTGGCATCTGTAAGTCTCCTTTAAGACACCAATACCAGCCGCTGCTCTCTGTCCTCAGTTCACTCATAGTCACAGTGAAAACATTGGGGACACTCCTACTGATGGTCACTCTTGTTCCATCTATTGATCCAGACGACGTCGTCACACAGGAGCTGCCCAGCCTGCACCACGCACTTTCTCCAGAGTTATGATAGTGACAATTGATGGTTATACTATATCCTTTATATCCTGTAATCTCCTGATGATCCACATAGAGACTGGGCGTATCTTAAGGGAAAACAAATAGTATTCAATAGAAAATTGCAGAAGCCTTTGGTACATGCTGGTGATGTTTCAGACGTCTTATTACAACTGGTGGATAATTAATGTCCTCAACCTTTACATTTACTCTCTATAATTTTGAGTGCCAAAGTAATTAAAAAATTGCAGCAAACAATGAGAATCTCCTCAGTGTTCACAAGGGATTTTAAATGTTGAAGATGTTTAAGGTCTCTTACCTCTGGTGACCGAAAGGTGAAACTTCTCTCCGTCATGTGGCCTGTCATCAATCTCCACAGCACACCAGTAATCATCACCGTCTTTATCCGTCAGATCTTTTATAGTCACAGTGAAGATTCCTCTGCTTTTGTCATCAGCGATTGAAAACTTTCCTGAACTACTTGGTTGGTTTGTTTTAACTGCATCAGAGCAGGAGGACCAATGATTTCCTTTACAGAAGTATTTCACATGGTTCTTGTACTGTGAGTCATAGAGACATGGGATGGAGATTGAATCTCCAGCCTTCACTGACACTCCACTGACTGTTGTTATGCTGTGAATTCCTGCAACAAGAACAAATACAGCATTTTAATGCTTTTATTCACTAACAATAATCTTCCTTCAGATGACCTGCATGTAATAGATGTTCATATTATCTGTTGTTTTACACATAAGGTCATTATAGTCTTCAACATATTTGAAATACAAACTGGAGGGTATATTACTCAAAGACACCAAAACTAGACAATGAATACTAGAGTAAAATGATAATAATGAATCCAAATATATATTCTATATTAAATCAAAACATTTATAAATGACACTTGAAAAATATTTATAATTTACAATTTTATATTTATAATTTATAATAACTTACTAGTGGCAGGTGGCTCAGTAACAGTTACATGTACTGGCATCTGTAAGTCTCCTTTAACACACATATACCAGCCGCTGCTCTCTGTCATCAGTTCACTCATAGTCACAGTGAAAACATTGGGGACACTCCTACTGATGGTTACTCTTGTTCCATCTATTAATTCAGACGACGTTGTCACACAGGAGCTGCTCCCGCACCACGCAATTTCTCCAGGGTTATGATAGTGACAGTTGATGGTTATACTATATCCTTTATATCCTGTAATCTCCTGATGATCCACATAGAGACTGGGCGTATCTTAAGGGAAAACAAATAGTATTCAATAGAAAATTGCAGAAGCCTTTGGACATGCTGGTGATGTTTCAGACGTGTTATTACAACTGGTGGATAATTAATGTCCTCAACCTTTACATTTACTCTCTATAATTTTGAGTGTCAAAGTAATTAAAAAATTGCAGCTAACAATGAGAATCTCCTCAGTGTTCACAAGGGATTTTAAATGTTGAAGATGCTTTAAGTTCTCTTACCTCTGGTGACCGAAAGGTGAAACTTCTCTCCGTCATGTGGCCCGTCATCAATCTCCACAGCACACCAGTAATCATCAGTGTCCTCATCAGTCAGATCTTTTATAGTCACAGTGAAGATTCCTCTGCTTTTGTCATCAGAGATTGAAAACTTTCCTGAACTACTTGGTTGGTTTGTTTTAACTACATCAGAGCAGGAGGACCAATGATTTCCTTTACAGAAGTATTTCACATGGTTCATGTGCTGTAAGTAATAGAGACATGGGATGGAGATTGAATCTCCAGCCTTCCCTGACACTTCACTGACTGTCATGCTGTGAATTCCTGCAAAAAGAACAAATACAGCATTTTAATGCTTTTATTCACTAACAATAATCTTCCTTCAGATGACCTGCATGTAATAGATGTTCATATTAGCTGTTGTTTTACACATTAGGTCATTATATTCTTCAACATATTTGAAATACAAACTGGAGGGTATATTACTCAATGACACCAAAACAAGACAATGCATACTAGAGTAAAATGACAATAATGAATCCAAATACATCTTCTATATTAAATCAAAACATTTATAAATGACACTTGAAAAATATTTATAATTTATCATTTTATATTTAGAATTTATAATAACTTACTAGTGGCAGGTTGCTCAGTAACAGTTACATGTACTGGCATCTGTAAGTCTCCTTTAGCACACATATACCAGCCGCTGCTCTCTGTCATCAGTTCACTCATAGTCACAGTGAAAACATTGGGGACATTTGCATTGATGGTTACTGTTGTTCCATCTATTGATCCAGACGGCGTCGTCACACAGGAGCTGCCCCCGCACCACGCAATTTGTCCAGGGTTACGATAGTGACAATTGATGGTTATACTATATCCTTTATATCCTGTAATCTCCTGATGATCCACATAGAGACTGGGCGTATCTTAAGGGAAAACAAATAGTATTCAATAGAAAATTGCAGAAGCCTTTGGACATGCTGGTGATGTTTCAGACGTCTTATTACAACTGGTGGATAATTAATGTCCTCAACCTTTACATTTACTCTCTATAACTTTGAGTGCCAAAGTAATTAAAAAATTGCAGCAAACAATGAAAATCTCCTCAGTGTTCACAAGGGATTTTAAATGTTGAAGATGCTTTAAGGTCTCTTACCTTTGGTGACCGACAGGTGAAAATAGCCTCCGACATCTGACCCGTCATCAATCTCCACAGTACACCAGTAATAATCACCGTCATTAACCGTCAGATCTTTTATAGTCACAGTGAAGATTCCTCTGCTTTTGTCATCAGAGATTGAATACTTTACTGAATGTATGCTGTTTGTTTTAATTGCATAAGAGCAGGAGGACCATTTATATCCTTTACATAAGTATTTCACATGGTTCATGTACTGTGAGCCATAGACACATGGGATGGAGATTGAATCTCCAGCCTTCACTGACATTTTACTGATTGATAGGCTGTGAAGTCCTGCAACAAGAACAAATACAGCATTTTAATGCTTTTATTCTCTAACAATAATCTTCCTTCAGATGACCTGCATGTAATAGATGTTCATACTAGCTGTTGTTTTACACATTAGGTCATTATATTCTTCAAAATATTTGAAATACAAACTGGAGGGTATATTACTCAATGACATTTAAAGAATTAGATGCATAAAAACGCCACATTTCTATATTGTGACATGAACCTGGTGACTGACCTGTGAGTCCAGTGATGATGAGAAGAAAGCTGAGATGAACAGTCATGTTGGTGAGTGAGCAGAGTCAGATAAAACTACATGAACCAAGGCACTGACAGACTGATTTTCTATTTCCTCACTTTAGTAAATATACAACTGCAACACATCTCTCCTCCCTCTCCAAAAGTTGCAGTTGATTGGATGATGTTTATATATAAATATCCTTTGCACAGTTTGTTGTTCTACGGTAACCATGGAGCTGTACATCACGTCCACACCACTCTTAGCTTCTGTAAACCCAGATTTTATTTGAATTTAAACTTTTAAGAGATAACTCAGTATGTTGTGTTTTAATTAGAGATAACTCAGTATGTTGTTTTTTAAGCAGAGATAACTCAGTATGTTGTGTTTTAAGCAGAGATAACTCAGTATGTTGTGTTTTAAGCAGAGACAACTCAGTATGTTGTGTTTTAAGCAGAGATAACTCAGTATGTTGTGTTTTAAGCAGAGATAACTCAGTATGTTGTGTTTTAAGCAGAGATAACTCAGTATGTTGTGTTTTAAGCAGAGATAACTCAGTATGTTGTGTTTTAAGCAGAGATAACTCAGTATGTTGTGTTTTAAGCAGAGATAACTCAGTATGTTGTGTTTTAAGCAGAGATAACTCAGTATGTTGTGTTTTAATTACAGATAACTCAGTATGTTGTTTTTTAAGCAGAGATAACTCAGTATGTTGTTTTTTAAGCAGAGATAACTCAGTATGTTGTGTTTTAATTAGAGATAACTCAGTATGTTGTGTTTTAAGCAGAGATAACTCAGTATGTTGTGTTTTAAGTAGAGATAACTCAGTATGTTGTGTTTTAAGTAGAGATAACTCAGTATGTTGTTTTTTAATTAGAGATAACTCAGTATGTTGTGTTTTAAGCAGAGATAACTCAGTATGTTGTTTTTTAATTAGAGATAACTCAGTATGTTGTGTTTTAAGCAGAGATAACTCAGTATGTTGTGTTTTAAGTAGAGATAACTCAGTATGTTGTGTTTTAAGCAGAGATAACTCAGTATGTTGTGTTTTAATTAGAGATAACTCAGTATGTTGTGTTTTAAGTAGAGATAACTCAGTATGTTGTGTTTTAAGTAGAGATAACTCAGTATGTTGTGTTTTAAGCAGAGATAACTCAGTATGTTGTGTTTCTGTAGGGAGGGGAGTGAGTGTGTCTGATATCTTTCAGGGGAAATTAATTAACGTTACCAAAAAGACCGCAGCAGTGACCGCAGGTTAGCTACAGTTAGCTACAGTTAGCTAGCTAACTGTAGCTAACTGTAGCTTACGTTAGCTTAGTGTTAACTTGACGTTTTCTGTCGGTTCACAGTTTATAACGTTAACGTTTAATTCGTAACGTCACCACCGGTGTGTCCCACACCGCTAAATACTAGTGATGATGAGATGAAGCCTCATGAAGCTTTGAAGCTTTCCAGCAAATTGGTTCTGAAAAGGGTTCATTGCTGGAGGCTTCATGTGCACATTAAACCAGCTGGTGGTCAAAGAGTGTAAAACAGGCAGATATGATCTTAACCATGTGATAAGATAAAATAAGATATTCCTTTTATTAGTCCCGCAGTGGGGACATTTGCAGTGTACAGCAGCAAAGGGGATAGTGCAAAAAACAAGGTGCATCAGCTAACACAGTAAAAAAGAGCTAAACAAAGTGTAACAAAATATGAACCAAGTATAAAGATAGGAGCAGTATATACAGTATTGACAATAAACAGACTATTAACACAATTGCACGAGTGGAAAATGATATTGCACAGTGAGAATTAAATGAAAATCCACCTGAAAATATCAGGTTATTGTCAGTTTGTCAGTTTTTGGTGTGTAAGTGTAAGTGGTCTTCTGGGAGCAGTGCTGGTTGTGGTCTACTGGGACCACAGATCTGTGATATACTGTATTTTGCGCCAGTAAAGGCTGTTGGGAATGACTATAAACAATAAAGAAAAATCTATTACCATGTAATCAATTTATATCTATATAATATATAATAAAATGTCTATTTAGTAAGTATATTATGAGTATATAAGATACATGTATACTAAACTGTAATTGTTTTGTGAGTAATGCATCTTATGTGTGTAAACCAATCCTTTGGTCAATAATTGTAGTGTAATATAATATAATAATTGCAGGAGGGGTAATATTAGTGTTCTGTGTCACTTCTGGAAAGTGGCATTGGTTCAACCGGTGAAGATTGGAACCACTTCCTGAACCAGTCAGCGGTATGGCTGGGCAGTGAGGCTTCGGATGTCATCAATGACGTCATTGGTCTAAAACGATACAAGCATTGATACGCGCATCGCAGGAAACTTCCTGGATTATTCGACACACGCTCCGAAGCCTCGGCACAACATGTAACATCACTACTAAATACTAGCTAGGGCTACAGACACACCGACGGTCGGCCGTTAGTCAATATCAAGCCGTCGATGTAGCAGAGCTGTAACACGTTTAAGCATGTGGCTAACGCTAGCTAAGCTATATTTGATGTGTTAATGTAACTTTACTGATTCAACTGGTGTTAACAGTTAGCGTTAGCAAAAGCATTACATCATGAGTGATTCTTTTACATTTATAGCAGTAACTTAGCTGACTTTCAAAGGACGAGATCATTAGTTAGTTAAGTTGGTTATTAGTTTACATTTTGAGCTAACATTGAGCTAAAAGTGTTCTTATGTTCTGTCGTTACAGGTTCATGTGAAGATGCAGTGGCCATGTAAGTATTGTGAGTTTGTAACGGAGAAAAGGGGTTACCTGTTAAAACATTACAGGCTAGAACATGGGAGTTACAGCAGAACAGTACCTTTTCCTTGCTTACACCAAGACTGTTTGTGCACATTTAATTCCATGAATGCACTTAAGGTCCACCTATCGAAGATCCACCAGAAAACCCAGGATGCACAACTTTGTGTGAAACTGCCCAAGTAACCTTTCACTGTCAGTTCTGTGATTTTTCTGCACCCTGCACAGAAGCAGTTCTTTTCACTCACCTGCGCAGTACATATTGAAAAGTTAATCACAGAGTCCAGTGTCCATTCACAGGATGTAACTTCCATACTAATGTGTACTCCACATTTAATGCACATAGAAGTAGACAGCACAGAACAGACAATTGGAGAACGTTCAAGCCAGAAATAGTCTCTGGTACCGTAACTGATGAAATGGGCCAAGAAGACCATGTGCCTCCAAATACGTCTGGACAATGCGTTTCGAGGGAAAGCACAAATTCTTTAAACAGGTCATTCGTAATGCTCACAACTTCAGAAATGTAGCACTAACACTGGCTGTAAAGCATCAGAAAATGATGTCTTACTATTTAGACACAAGTTCATTTTTCAAGCCTACAGTTGAAATGGACAGGGTTACTACAGCATTGATCACATCTTACCCTGAGAATGTCCAACAAGTTTTCCGCCAGAGAGTCCCTCAGCTTGCAACCGTTCTTGTTGCATCATCAGTCTTTGTTGATAGAATCAAATATTGTGCTGATATGATACTCTCTGTTGGTTCATGCTCAGGTCTCCCTGCATTTAAGCAGATCAAACAGATTGTGGCAATTAACACAGAGATCCTGTTCGTCTGCAACACGATGACTGCATGGTACCATGAGCATTTCAGATCCTTCGAACTCTGTGACAGCACCAACCCCTCTCCGTGTGTGGTGCAACTAAAAGAGCTGAATGATGTTTTCCCTCTTCCTGCATACAGATTTGTAGACAATTAAATAGTGACACTCAAGCGTTATATTCTGTGTTAAAAAGCCACGTGTGCGTGCCGCAATCAATCCAAGCAACGTGGCTCCAGATGGAGTCTAAATGTAGGCCTAAATGGTCATATTTTGCAGCTTTTTTCATGGATATGCTAAACTGTTTCTTGATTGTTCTGTCACATAAACATTTATGTATTGGAACTTTATTCTCATACTTTTTCCCAAGAAAAATACTGCAATGAAATTAAGCAACCAAGTTATTAATCCTATGAAGTGATGCCATAGCAGCCACTCAGTAACACTAGCAACCATCTAGCAATGGCTCAGAAACTGTTATTGATGACATGCCTATTTCTAATGAGCTAATTATTATTTTTATTCCCAAGATGACGGCACACCAGAAGATGACCTTGAGGGTCATTCTCACAGAGGCAGATATAAGAAAGGTCATCCTGAATACGAGGCCTTCTACAGTGGAGGATTTGATAAGTAAGCTTAAAGAATCACTGGGACTTCATTACAACTGCAGTCTCCAATACAAAGATCCTGAATTCAACTATGAACTATGCAATCTGATGGACATTGAAGATCTTCCAGAAAAGCCAACAGTTAAAGTCATCCCTGTACTTGAGTTGGAACCTGTTCCAACATCTGATGAATTCTTGAGTGACACACCCAGTACAGCGGATACAGAGATCCTCTCAACGTCATCTCAGGAGCGACAGAAACCGTGGCCAGAAATATTTGATATCCTAAATTTTTCTGTTGATGTAGACTATAGACTTAGGCAAGCAGATCTGCTGTGTCTTTGTGACGGCACACTCCTGAAAGTGTCAAAAGAGCTGAAACACGAGATCCTTGAAAGATTGGCAGAGAGCATGTATAGCTACACAGCATACCCAAATAATGCTCAGTTCGAAAGTGTTGCAGCATCACTGATAAGTAAGCACCCCTGTCTCCAGGAACGAGGCTCAACCAGTCGCTGTAGTGGGTGGAAAAATAGTCTAAAATATAAAATGGTTAATTACAGAACAAAGATCAGGATGCCTTGATGTTGCAGTAAATGCAGGTAAACGGGGAGGGCATTCAACAGAAGGAAAACCAGCTAATAAGAATATCAAGAAGGCAAATAAGGGCGAACTCAACTACTTGCCCAACTTTCCAGAGGGATGTGATCAGGCAGCCCTCGAGGGTGCCCGCAAAGACTTGGTTGATGAAATGCAAAAGAGAACACCAAATGGACAACTTGTGAAACAGAAGATGGACCAGACGTTTGCACTGAGAAGAAAAGAAGTGGTGGAGTCTGAACCTGCCATAAGCAAGATGGTGGAACGATGGCCTGCTCTTTTTACTGAGGATCAGGTATGTTCAAGAGAGATCTACAGTATAATGCAAATGTTTTTGCTTATCTATCTTTGTGTCATTTGATGTCTCCGGATAGCCTTTTGTCATTTCTTAATTTATTTCATTGCTCATTTATTCTTTAAGGCCCATATGAGAAGGTGTGGCGGGTGGGATATTGGGTCACTTGTAGTTGGTTGGGGATGGAACAAAGAGGCTAATTAATGGACTGAAAGACTGAATATTTAAAATCCAAAAAGGACATTCAGGGGTGTTTTTCAGCTCTGACGGCAGTAGAGATGCAAACACAATACAGATGGACAACAAAGGAAACCGCTTGAGCAGGAATCGCGTCGTGCTCCTGTAAGTGTGATCAATTTTGATTTTCTCACCTCACGCTGTCGCCCCCAGCCACAGCATTATTTTTCTTGAAATGTAATACTGGCACATTCTCTGTATTTTTCAGGTTGTCATGGAGTTCAACAGGATTGTGGGCAAGAACCTCAAGCAGGAATTCTATGAAAGCATCGATCGGCACAGTTTTTGTCTTATCGAAATATTCAGATCCAAGAGCGGGAACGTTGGGCAGCAGTTGACACAGCTTTTACAACAGACCAAGGTTGGTACATACACATTATGCATTGTTTTCACAGCTTATGTAATGACATGTCACAGAAAGTGCTACTGTATTAGTTGGGCAATTAGGAATGTCACGATATCAGAAATTTAGTAGTCAATACCACAAACAAAAGTAAATCCCATGTACTTCAACATTTACTCATTTTATTACCTTTTGCATACTGTTTTTTGTTACACCGTGTCCTAACTGGATGCGAGCATCCAACTATCGCGTAGCATCGGACGCTCTCTGTCCATACTGAATGCGTTAAATATGCACTTCTGTTCTACGTCATGTAAACAAACCACTTGCATATCAGCTGTGAGCTCCATGTCAGACTGGAGACGTAACCGGACATCACCACTTCGAAGATGGGTTAGTAGTACTTGCTATCTAAATTTGTAGCCTACTTTTTAAATAGAAAACACACGTTTTATATTGCGTCGCATCCAGCTAGGACACGGTGTTAGTTAAACAGGTCATAATACCCCCTCTATTATCTATTCTATTATATATTTTATTACAAGATTACATTTACAACACATGTTCAAATGTAATCTTGTAAAATGTAGTTTTTGGTGAGAAACTTGAATAAATCTAGTTCAGTCAGGACCACTTTAGTCAAAGAAACTTTATTTCCATTGCAGTAATATATACATTATATTTGGCGGTATGGCTCTGCTCTGGGACCTCCCTGCCCATCCACGCGCATACGTGGATCCACGAGCCTACGTGGTAGCATGAGGCAAGGAGAGCACTCCTCCTTGCCCTTCCATGTGCATACATGGAAAGCCAAAGGCAGGGAGAGCAGCAGCAAAGACCCCCCCGGGTGCAGAACAGAGCCAGCATCAATAACACAGAATGATATTGGTTAGTCACACACAGTATTAAAGGAGGTGGTGGGGTGGAGGTGGGTTGCGAGCGGCTTTGTAGAAGAAGCAGCACAGGTAGCCAGGTTGAAGCAGCTTAAATAAGGCGCCCTGTATGAAATTTGCCAATGAATGCCTAGAAGGGAATCAGCTGATCTGTCAGATGATGCATCAGCCGATTGGCCGGCCTAAGATCGGCCGCCATCAGCTGACAGCTGTCATATGAGCAGCGCTTGACTTCATGGCCTGCCTGAACTAACGCTACGCTCGATTTGTTTGTTTTTACAGCAATATAAAATAGATAATAGAGAGAGAAATATGACCTGTTTAACTTCTCTAAGCAGCTTATAATATAGAATTAAAACTAATGCCAAGAATTATTTTTAATCAAAGCAAATATTTATTTATTTCCTAATCATTTTAACTGTGTATTTTTATGCAAATAACCACTATAGATGACAATAACAAAGGAAAAGGAAAACATTTAGAATATCTGATGGTGTACACTGACTTTGGGACGGTTAAAATTATTTTTCTGGATGGTTCCGGGGCGGTGGTGAAAAAATGCTGTCAATTATAGTTCTTAGAAAGAAAATCTGAATCGGCAGGGCATCTCTACTTTCTTATAACCATTAATTTCTTGTCATTCTAGCTATGTAACGTGTTGTCATTTTGCTCCCCAAAAGACTACAGAGCCAACTGCTGTTCGGACATTGGTGCTCAGAGGGCTTCCCATTGTCCTTGGTGACAACCCCACAGACTTCTACAGAGCAGGCTTTGTAAGTTACCTCTTACGTTCTTATATGTATCTAAAAGGACCAGAGTTGGGTGATTTGTGTGTTTGTGTAATCTACCCCAGCAGTCATAACCAATTCACACCTTCCCTCGTGTCTGACTCTCCTGTGACTAGGCTACATTGCTTAACATTACTGATGGCTATTAAATGAGACATGTCATGATTGTGCTCTTATGTTTGTATCATTTATGAAGGACGCTGATGATGATGACTCATTCCGCCACATCGAGATTGGAATCCTCCAGGTTGAGCCTGAAGGTGCTGCGGTTGCATCTTCCCTGCATCTCAGTCCAACCTCTTTGAAGGTCATCATTGAGGGAGAAGTTGTGATGGACAACATTAAAGACCTTCCTAAAGCGATGTGCCTTCTGTTTGGACTTTCATATGCACTGCATCTCAACTACCACAAGTCTATGAAGTTCACATTCCAGTTCATCCAACAGGTACTTCTCACATTGGGCCACAGTGAACTAAAACCAAGGTTACAAACCTTGAAGAACCAGCTTGCAATGTAAAGAAATACTATGTTGGTCTCATAAGGAGGCCACACACACGCACACGCACGTGCGCACACACACATACATACACACACAAAATCCATAAGGTGCTCCCATATAAAAAACATTTTAGCTGTGCCTTTTTTTGTCTAACTGTATCTGTTTGAGTACAAATGTTTACATTCTGTTTTGTGTCTATTGTTATGAGGATGATTTTTCTGCTTGTATATAATGTTTAGGTCTTAGATGCAGAGTCAGCTTATCCACCTACTTGTGTTCTACAGTACAGGATGTAGAAGTGTATGCTCAGGACTGCATATTAGTGCTCACTTCATTTGATTTATTACACGGCTTTATTGAATAGTCAATTTCTTTATAGCAGACTGTTGCTATGTTTAATATACCGCAGCTATGGCTGAGTTCTGTCTTCGGACGTTGTAGTGTTTTTGATTTAAGTAAGTAGCCATGTAATAAGCAGGATAATGTACAGCTAGCGGGTCATTGTTGTGAAATCTACCCCCCTCCCCCGTACCATTACCGGTTACCTTGTACATTATATAGTTAACAAAGTTAACTCATTTTATCCGTTGGAGTTTTAGAGGCTTTTATACAGTTTTAATGCCTGTTTATATGTATGCAGTCATTCACATGGATAGAGCAGATATTGTTAATGCTGTGTTCATATTTCAAACAAGTTTATTTGTTAATAAAATACATTGGCAAATTTAAATGTATTGTTTCATTTCTTCCCTTCAATGCAATTTATTGAAACAATAAAATCTCAAAATCACAATAGTATAATTAATTAAATTAGAAGAAAAGACACAAGTTGTATTAAAAAAATACTTTAAATAGCAATTATGTCTACTCGTGCAATTTAAGGTTCTAAGTTGATTAAACTCGACCTGTTTAGTTTGACATTATGTTAAAACTTAACTAGTTTAGTGCAACCGGTTTCCACGCAAATTTCTAGTAAACTCAACTTATTCGGGTTAAGAGACAGATGTGAAGATCTGAATTGAACGGTTTATTTTTTTATTTTTTCCTTCATTCAATTTGAAATGTGTATGATGAAATAATAAATGTTAATTGAGTGTACTTATTCGTCATATAAACTCAAGCTCAACAGGCAACAACAGCTGTCAGTGTGTCAGTGTGCTGACTTGACTATGACTTGCCCCAAACTGCATGTGATTACCATAAAGTGGGCATGTCTGTAAAGGGGAGACTCTTGGGTACCCATAGAACCCATTTTCATTCACTTATCTTGAGGTCAGGGACCCCTTTGAAAATGGCCACGACAGTTTTTCCTCAACAAAGGTAACTAACGTAAGTTTGGAGCGATATTTAGCCTCCTTCTTGATAAGCTAACTGGTTGGTACCAATGGATTCTTTAGGTTTTCTAGTTTCATATGATAATATCTTCACTCTAGCTTTAAAACTGAGCCCACTACAACCTAAAAATCACAAGTTGCGTTAATGCGTTAAAAAAGTTAGTGGCATTAAAACGATTTTTCGTTGATGCATTATTATCGCATTAACGTTGACAGCCCTAATTATTTTGTACTCCTCTGTGCCCTGCAAGTTGTTTGTCTTTATTCAGTTACATTTGACATCATGTTTGATTATGTTAGTCCCCATAGTAGCCATTTCATTGTAGTGAGACCATTTTTTGAAACTTGACCTCACGTTATAAAATGACCTGTGGTGACCTCTAGGATAATCACAGCCTCATGAAACTTTACAGCCACAAACTACAGACATAGACCATACAGAGGATGGATGGCTTATAACTAGCTTTGTTTGAGGGCATGCCAAGCTAGCCGTTATACAAATGCATTACTTGGTGACATCACCACGTTATGGAATAAAAGGCGGGACTTCAATCAAGGCGTTTCAGGCAGTTCAGGAGCAATGTTTCTGTGGGGGAGAAGAACTCCCTTTGGCGTGGACTTTGGGCTTTGTAACTTTGCCGACCTTTCACATGAACAAAAAACTATAAAACACACTAAAGGAAAGGGGAAAAAGCACAAAAGCGTAATAGGTCGTCTTTAAGATTACAGTTTCTAATGTTGATAGAAGGCACATTATAATTGTCATGAAACAAATTGTTTTTATTGATGACACTTATCACAGAAAATCAAATATACCCATTTTAGTATAGCTATGATAGACTTGCTATGAAAATGTCTGAATAACAGGATAAGTTTCATGTTACTAAGTTGAAGGTGTAAATGTGTAAATGTACACTTTTTCGAATCTTAAATTGACTATGTTGGTTTCACTTTGAAGTCTTTCACCTATGACACAATAAAATCATTCCAGTGCTGCAGGTAGTCACAGTAGTACTAGTACTAGCAACAGAGTCTCTCTTCAATAGTTATAAAATCAAGGTTTTAACAGCATCGCTCTCCTTTCCATAACTCTACAATGCACTGATAAAACCACGTTACATATTGCTCTTTAAGTTCTAAATGTTTGCAGTTCCACAAAGCTAATGAAATTATATTATTTTAGGGCTGTCGATCCATTAAAAAATGTAATTGCAATCAATGGTCCAAAGTTAATCACAATTAATCGCAAATTAATCACACATGTTTATCTGCTGAAAATGTACCTTAAAGGGAGATTTGTCAAGTATTTAATACTCTTATCAACATGGGAGTGGACAAATATGCTGCTTCATGCAAATGTATGTAAAGTATATATTTATTATTGGGAAATCAATTAACAACACAAAACGATGAAAAATATTGTCCAGAAACCCTCACAGGTACTGCATTAAGCTTACAATACTATATTATAGCTTTGTGATCAAAGACATGTTTTGTTGAGTTCTGATTGTGGTTAATGTATCTTCTTAACAACAATACATGTACAGTATAGAACTGTAGTAAACATAAATACATTATAATGAAATCATCTCTACAGTGTAATTCAGTTTGCTCTGTGAAAATATATATTAATCCACATATTTTACCGTTGTTGTGTCTGATGATTCTGCTCTGGTCTGCACTAAAGGAGAGACAGATAAAAACACCTTTTACGGACTCTCAATGCTCGATGACAGTAATGCAAACTAGTCCTCAATTCAAACAAAATATTGTAGAATAACCAGATATTTATAACAAAAATTGTTTTTATCAGTTCACCATTTACTTACTGTGTCTTTTGATCATAAAACAGATGAACAAGGTCACCATGACAACGAGGACCAACACGCTCAGACGGATGCCGAAAATCTTTAGGTGATCAGAAGGACTGCAGCAGGAAATTTTAATGCAAATTATTAACAATAAATAAATACATAAATAAACAGAACAGTCTTATTTAAAAAGTAGTCTAAAATATATTCATCATCCTGGTCACATACTGCAGTTAAAAAGTTATTTAGTCTTGCAGTTAAAACGTTATTTAGTCTTACAGTACAACTTATCTTCTAATGTCAGTAAAAACACATGTACAGATTCTTACAAGGACTGTTTTCTGGATCACAAAATGGCCACATTTCTCTAAATACTCTATGTTAATGCAAAGGCTGCTGACCTTGGGTGTACACCCTGAGCTGTGGGTGCAGGGGAGAGATTCACAGGTTGAAGAGTGGGTGACACAGGGGTTAAACCTGTTGCTGTAACTGTGTAAAATTCAAAATAGCACCATGATTACCACTGAAATACAACAATACTCAATGCTAATATCACTTCTGTATTAAAACAACACATAGATTGTAGTACTTGACAAATATTTATGAATGCAAATTACTTAAAGGACTTACTAGAGGCAGGTTGCTCAAAAACAGTTTTGACATTCACAGGCTCAGGAGTTGATGATAAGGTGGTTAAATGGCTTGTTGCTGTAAGAGTGGCTATAATCCAAAACAAGACAATGAATACTAGAGTAAAATGACAATAATGAATCCCAATATATCTTATATATTAAATCAAAACATTTATAAATGACACTTGAAAAATATTTATAATTTACAATTTTATATTTATAATTTATAATAACTTACTAGTGGCAGGTTGCTCAGTAACAGTTACATGTACTGGCATCTGTAAGTTTCCTTTAACACACCAATACCAGCTGCTGCTCCCTGTCCTCAGTCCACTCATTGTCACAGTGAAAACATTGGGGACACTCCTACTGATGGTCACTCTTGTTCCATCCATTGATCCAGACGACGTATTCACACAGAAGACGTCCGGCCTGCACCACGCATTTTCTCCAGAGTTACGATAGTGACAATTGATGGTTATACTATGTCCTTTAAATCCTGTAATCTCCTGATGATCCACATAGAGACTGGGCGTACCTTAAGGGGAAACAAATAGTATTCAAGAGAAAATTGCAGAAGCCTTTGGTACATGCTGGTGATGTTTCAGACGTCTTATTACAACTGGTGGATAATTAATGTCCTCAAACTTTATATTTATTCACATTCGTTTAGAGTGACAATGTAATTAAAAAATTGCAGTAAACGATGACAACCTCCTTAGTGTTCACAAAGGATTTGAAATGTGCTTAAAGATGTTTACGGTCTCTTACCTCTAACTGCATTAGAGCAGGACTTCCTGTAATATCCTTTACAGAAGTATTTCACATGGTTCATGTACTGTGAGTCATAGAGACATGGGATGGAGATTAAATCTCCAGCCTTCACTGACACTTCATTGACTGTTGTTATGGTGTGAATTCCTGCAACAAGAACAAATACAGCATTTTAATGCTTTTATTCACTAACAATAATCTTCCTTCAGATGACCTGCATGTAATAGATGTTCATACTAGCTGTTGTTTTACACATTAGGTCATTATAGTCTTCAAAATATTTGAAATACAAACTGGAGGGTAAATTATTCAATGACATTTAACGAATTAGATGTATTAAAAACACATTTCTAAATTGTAACATGAACCTGGTGACCGACCTGTGAGTCCAGTGATGATGAGAAGAAAGCTGAGATGAACAGTCATGTTGGTGAGTGAGCAGAGTCAGATAAAACTACATGAACCAAGGCACTGACAGACTGATTTTCTATTTCCTGATTTTCTTAAATATGCAACTGCAACACTTAAAATCTCTCCTCCCCCTCCTGTAAGACAGTTGCAATTGGTTTGATGATAGATAAAAATACATATCCTTTGCACAGTTTGTTGTTCTACAGTAACCAGAGTTGTATATCACGTCCACATCACTCTTAGCATCTGACAACTGGGTAAGAAAGAAGAGACAGAAATGAAACAGGTCGATTGAACAGTTTAAACTGCTTCAAATGTGTATGATGAAATAATGAATGCTATTTGAGTGAACTTATTCATCTTTCGTAACCTGTGTTTTAATAACCACAAAGGAGACACACAGGCTAAGTTTACAAACTTTTTCATTTTACTGCTTAACAGTACACTACAAGATGTTTCTGAAAACATTTGAGGTGAGAAATAGGCATTACAGTAACAGAATATTGATTATTGATTGCCGAGTTTGACCGTTTGATTAGCGTTTGCGAGTGATTGACAGCTGCCTCCGTTGAATGAACAGCCAATAGGAACGCTCTCTCTCTGAAATGACCTGTGATTGGCCAAAGTCTCCCGTCAGAGGTTACATTTTTAAAGCCTGAAAACAGAGTCATGAGGAGGTGCAGAAATGTAGTTTTCTCTCAGAACACTTGAATTACAATATGCTGAAAGTTTATTATGGAATTTTTGCCCATTGATGCCAAACATTTCCTGCCTACTGAGGTTTAAGCACATTTTAAACCCCAAATGAAGCAGTGGCCGTTCCTATAATCTTCAATGCACACATCATCTCTTGTGAATGTAATCTTTTCTATATCAAACCTCTAATCGTGTGGCAAGCATGCACCATTAATAAAAAGAAAAGAGAAGATGGGGAAAATGCAAAAACAACATCAGGGCAGTGGCGTTTCAGCCAGAAGAGATGAATATATTACATGACTAGAAAAAGGAAAGGAGGATGACAACAGAAACTGATAGATCAATTGCTGAATTCATTTGTGCGTTATTCATTTCATTTTCTTATTTTTTATTTTAAACATTATCCCTCATTTTACATCAAACGTCACTTAAACAACATCACTGTTCAATATAGTACAGATTATAATAAACAAAAACAATAAAAACTTCAATGAAACATGTTATTTTTGTTCCTCCTGCAGGTCCTGAAGCTTCTTAAGATGCTCTTTAACCTCCTACGAGTCGATAGGATCATTGCTAAGAGTGGAACGCTTTTGTCGAAGTTTTTGGGAAACACATCTTCAGCTTAAGCAGGGTCGTAAGATGGATATTGCAAACGTCTTAGCTTTAAGATGCTTTTGGGAAACCAGGCCCAGTTCATCACTTGTGTGAAACATTTTGCAGCTATGCAGAGGAGAATAAAAAAAGGAGGAGGTGTTAACCCTCAACATTAAAAATAAGTAAGAAGTTGTTGCAAAACCAAAGAACAGATGGCAACACATTGCAACACTATCATCTAAGAAAAGAGTCCAGTGATAGACAGGCGGATAAGATGTAGGGTTAACATGGGGTTACAGGTTTTGCTGGTGCTGGGCCAACCTGCTATATGTTACATCCTCATCTTTTGCTTCAACCTGTTGCAGAACAGAAGAAAAAATGACAATTAGTAAGAAAGATCAAAGATTAAGCAGACTAAGAGTCAACCGCCACACTAACAGTGTGGTTAAAAAATGAGAGAAAAAAAGCTACACCATGTATTTGGGCAACAGTGTGAGACTGGGCTGTGAAAATTTACCGGTTGCACAGTTTGTTGTTTCACAGTAACCACAGAGCTGTACGTCACGTCCACATCACTCTTAGCTTCTGACCTCTGGGTAAGAAAGAAGAGACAGATGTGAAACAGATCGATTGAACAGTTAAACCTGTTTTCATTTTTTGCTTCATTCATATACAAATGTGCATGATGAAATAATAAATGCTATTTGAGTGTGTCTTTTCGTGTGCTTATGTTGTGTAATACAAGTTGTGGTTTAATGGTTTACGTCTACCTTAACTGAAGTTTTTCTCATGTAAGTAACATTGCTGTATGTTACTTCCTCTTCAGCCTGATGAAGGAGAAAACCAAACGTTATTTAAATAAAGGCTAATATCATTTTATTAAACTAGATCTGATTAGATTACATCAACATGACCACCTTTGTTAAAATAGTAATCATGAAACATTTCATAAAAATACTTACTTTTTAAGGTGAACACATGAGAGGAATTAGAGTTTACTAAAACCTTATTCTTTATAATAATCCAAAGAAAATATTAATAATTCTGATTTGGGCCTTACTTAATAAAAAAGAAAAGAAACATAAGGTTCATCCAATAATATTCATACAGTCACTTACCCGGCCTGAAGATCTTCTCTTTTTCTTAACAGTACTGTATGTTATTTCCACTTGAGCCTGTGTTGAAGGAGCAGAGGACAGAACATGAATGGCAACCAATAACCATAATTGATTTATTCATTAAACCCATTTAATTTGTCATCACATATGTGCTCAATTAAGTTTCTATCTGTCAATGCTTTTTCTATTCTCCTATTAAAAGATGCAAAAGAATGATATTATCAAGATGCATTTTGTGTAATATAACTATTAGATGTTCAGCTACAGTGTTACATGGCAGTCCTACAGCTGCAAATGGACAATACAGTATAGTCTCTGAAATGTGTAGTCTTTATTTCGCTCGTTATCACGGCAGTGTTAAATTAAGCAAATGGCCACGATAGAGCGTCTCTTTCTTTGTAAGAGAAATGTGACGGGAAATGAATCAGCATATCTTACTGTACCGTTGAGGTGGCAGATGATTCTGCTTTGGTCTGCTCTAAAAGTGAAGCAATGAAAACTCCAATTAGTGATCATCAGTGCTCAATGACAATAATGCACAATAGTCTACATTTATGGTAAAACACATTTACGATTAACAAAAACATTTTGGTATGAAATATCAAAATTCAGTATAGACTTACTGTGTCTTTTGAACATAAACCAGATGCACAATGTCACCATTACAACAAAGATCAGCAAACTCAAAGGGATGAGGAAGCGCATCAGATCCACTGGAACACTGCGGCTTAAATCACATAATGCAAATCAAATGAAATAAAAAGACTTGAATGCAGTGTATATAGTTGAATGCACATGTGAAGGCTTCTGACCTGTGCTGTTCACCCTGAACTGTGGTAGATGAGTTGTCTGTAAAAACAGTGGTGACATTCACAGGCTCAGGAGTTGAGGATAAGGTGGTTAAATGGCTTGTTGCTGTAAGAGTGGCTATAATCCAAAACAAGACAATTAATACTAGAGTAAAATAACAATAATGAATCCTAATATATCTTCTATATTAAATCAAAACATTTATAAATGATACTTGACAAATATTTAAAATTTACAATTTTATATTTATAATGTATAATAACTTACTAGTGGCAGGTTGCTCAGTAACAGTTAAATGTACTGGCATCTGTAAGCTTCCTTTAGCACACCAATACCAGCCGCTGCTCTCTGTCCTCAGTCCACTCATAGTCACAGTGAAAACATTTGGGCCCCTCCTACTGATGGTCACTCTTGTTCCATCTATTGATCCAGACGACGTTGTCACACAGGAGCTGCCCAGCCTGCACCACGCAATTACTCCAGAGTTACGATAGTGACAGTTTATAGTTATAGTATGTCCTTTAAATCCTGTAATCTCCTGATGATCCACATAGAGACTGGGCGTACCTTAAGGGAAAACAAATTCAATAGAAAATTGCAGAAGCCTTTGGACCTGCTGGTGATGTTTCAGACGTCTTAATACAACTGGTGGATAATTAATGTCCTAAACCTTTACATTTATTTTTGTATAATTTTTAGTAGCAAAGCAATTAAAAAATTGCAGCAAACAATGAGAATCTCCTCAGTGTTCACAAAGGATTTTAAATGTTGAAGATGTTTAAGGTCTCTTACCTCTGGTGACCGACAGGTGAAAATACTCTCCGACATCTAGCCCTCTATCAATCTCCACAGCACACCAGTAATCAACGTCCTCATCCGTCAGATCTTTTATCGTCACAGTGAAGATTCTTTGCTTTTTGTCATCAGAGATTGAAAACTTTCCTGAATTTTGTTGGTTTGTTGTAACTGCATAAGAGCAGTAATCCCAATAATATCCTTTACAGAAGTATTTCACATGGTTCATGTGCTGTGAGTCATAGAGACATGGGATAGTGACCGAATCTCCAGCCTTCACTGACACTTCACTGACTGTTGTTATGGTGTGAATTCCTGCAACAAGAACAAATACAGCATTTTAATGCTTTTATTCACTAACAATAATCTTCCTTCAGATGACCTGCATGTAATAGATGTTCATATTATCTGTTGTTTTACACATTAGGTCATTATATTCTTCAAGATATTTTAAATACAAACTGGAGGGTATATTACTCAATGACATTTAAAGAATTAGATGCATAAAAACTCACATTTCTAAATTGTAACATGAACCTGGTGACCGACCTGTGAGTCCAGTGATGATGAGAAGAAAGCTGAGATGAACAGTCATGTTGGTGAGTGAGCAGAGTCAGATAATTTACATGAACCAAGGCACTGACAGACTGATTTTCTATTTCCTCATTTTAGTAAATATACAACTGCAACACATCTCTCCTCCCCCTCCAACAGGTGCAGTTGATTGGATGACGTGTATAAATAAATATATAACCTTTGTACAGTTTGTTGTTCTACAGTGTTCTACTGTACATGACATCCACATCACTCTTAGCTTCTGGCCTCTGGGTAAGAAAGAAGAGAGAGATGTGAAGATCTGAATTTAACGGTTTAACTTTTTTTTTTCCTTCATTCAATTACAAATGTGTTTAATGAAATAATAAATGCTACTTTAGTGTATTTATTCGTCATATAAACTCATGCAAACTCAAGCTCAACAGGCAACAACAGCTGTCAGTGTGTCAGTGTGCTTACTTGACTATGACTTGCCCCAAACTGCATGTGATTATCATTAAGTGGGCATGTCTGTAAAGGGGAGACTCGTGGGTACCCATAGAAACCATTTTATTTCAGATATCCTGAGGTCAGAGGTCAAGGGACCCCTTTGAAAATGGCTGTGCCAGTTTTTCCTCGCCAAAATATTACGTAAGTTTTGAACGATATTAGCTCAGCTAGCAACAGAGTCTCTCGTCAATTACAAACTTTTTAATTTTACAGCTAAACAGTACACTACAAGATGTTTCTGGAAAAATGTATGTGAGAAATAGGCATTACAGTAACAGAATATTGATTATTGATTGCCGAGTTTGACTGTTTGATCAGAGTTTGCGAGTGATTGACAGCTGCCTCCATTGAATGAACAGCCAATAGGAACGCTCTCTCTCTGAAATGACCTTTGATTGGCCAAAGTCTCACGTCACGGGCTAGATTTTTTAAAGCCTGAAAATAGAGCCATGAGGAGGTGCAGAAATGTACTTTTCTCTCAGAACACTTGAATTACAATATGCTACAATATGATGATGGATGGATGAAAGCTTACTGTGGAGTTTTTTCCCAATGATGCCAAAAGTATTCTGCAAGTTTATGCACATTTTAAACTCAAAATGAAGCAGTGTCTGTTCTTATAATCTTCATGAATGCACACATCATCTATTGTGAATGTAATCTTTTCTATATTAAACATCTAATCGTGTGGCAAGCATGCACCATTAATAAAAAGAAAAGAGAAGATGGGGAAAATGCAAAAATAACATCAGGACAGTGGCGTTTCAGCCAGAAGAGATGAATATATTACAAGACAAGAAAAAGGAAAGGAGGAGGACGACAACAGAAACTGATAGATCAATTGATGAATTAATTTGTGCGTTATTCATTTAATTTTTTTATTTTTTATTTTAAACATTATCCTTCATTTTACATTTAACTTCACTTAGACAACATCACTGTTCAATATAGTACAGACTATAATGAACAAAAACAATAAAAACTTCAATGAAACATGTTATTTTTGTTCCTCCTGCAGGTTCTGAAGCTTCTTAAGATGCTCTTTAACCTCCTACGAGTCGATAGGATCATTGCTAAGACTGGAACGCTTTTGTCGAAGTTTTTGGGAAACACATCTTCAGCTTAAGCAGGGTCGTAAGATAGATATTGCAAACATCTTAGCTTTAAGATGCTTTTGGGAAACCAGGCCCAGTTCAGCACTTGTGTGAAACATTTTGCAGCTATGCAGAGGAGAATAAAAGAGGAGGAGGTGTTAACCCTCAACATTAAAAATAAGTAAGAAGTTGTTGCAAAACCAAAGAACAGATGGCAACACATTGCAACACTATCATCTAAGAAAAGAGTCCAGTGATAGACAGGCAGATAAGATGTAGGGTTAACATGGGGTTACAGGTTTTGCTGGTTCTGGGCCAACCTGCTATATGTTACATCCTCATCTTTTGCTTCAACCTGTTGCAGAACAGAAGAAAAAATGACAATTAGTAAGAAAGATCAAAGATAAAGCAGACTAAGAGTCAACTGCCACACTAGCAGTGTGGTTAAAAAATGAGAGAAAAAAAGTTACACCATGTATGTGGGCAACAGTGTGAAACTGGGCTGTGAAAATTTACCGGTTGCACAGTTTGTTGTTTGACAGTATCCACAGAGCTGTACATCACGTCCACATCACTCTTAGCTTCTGATCTCTGGGTAAGAAAGAAGAGACAGATGTGAAACAGATCGATTGAACAGTTAAACCTTTATTTGTTTTTTGCTTCATTCAAATACAAATGTGTATAATGAAATAATAAATGCTATTTGAGTGTGTCTTTTCTTGTGCTTATGTTGTGTAATACAGGTTGTGGTTTAATGGTTTACGGCTACCTTAACTGAAGTTTTTCTCATGTGCGTAACATTGCTGTATGTTACTTCCTCTTCAGCCTGATGAAGGAGCAAATCAAATGTTATTTAAATAAAGGCTAAACACCATTTTATTAGACTAGATCTGATTAGATTACATCAACATGACCACCTTTATTAAAATAGTAATCATGTACCATTTTATAAAAAATACTACCTTTTTAAGGTGAACACATGAGAGGATTTAGAGTTTACTAAAACCTTATTTTATACAATAGTCCAATGAAAATATTAATAATTCTGATAAAGGCCTTACTTAATAAAAAAGAAAAGAAACATAAGGTTCAGCCAATAATATTCATACAGTCACTTACCGGGGCTGAAGTTCCTCTCTTTTTCTTAACAGTACTGTATGTTACTGCCTCTTGAGCCTGTGTTGAAGGAGCAGAGGACAGAACATGAATGGCAACCAATAACCATAATTGATGTATTCATTAAACCTAATACTGTATGTGTCATCACAGATGTGCTCAGTTAAGATTTTATCTGTCAATGCTTACTATCTCTTACAAAAAATACTTTTTTTCAAGTATGCTATTAGTAATACTTCTTTTAAACTTAAAATAAGAGTGTATGCTTTCAGATTAGTTTTTATGTACCTACCTGAACCTAAACTTAACAAAATGATACTTCAGTATACTTGGTTTATACCGTCAAATATACAGAAAAGTCTTAGTGTACTTGGCTTATACTGAAAAGTATACAGAAAAGTTTATTTTGCTAAGTATTATAAGTTCACTTAAGAAAACGTCCAAGTATACTTGCAGTAAAAACGTTTAAACTAATAGTTTACGCTAAAAGTATATAACTAGTAAACTAACAGTATACCTATAAATTCACTTGTAGTATAGTTCATATTATAGTTGCAGTATAAAATACAACTTGGATGTAAACTAGTTGTGTACTCAAAGTTTACTACTCTTACATTTAAAGTATACTTTCATAAACTAAAAAATGTGCCAATTTAGTCCCAAGAAGTATTGAAGTAGTACACTTACAACTATACTACTAGTATATTGATATTATGTGTTACATAAAGTATACTTGGGAATAAACTTGAAGTATATTTAAGTTTACTTCATAAAATAAACTTGAAGTATACTTCTTTTTTAAAAGGGATATTCTCCTATTAAAAGATACACAAGACTGATTTTAAAGCAGCAGTAGGTAGTGTTGGGACCCACCATTACTGGTGGCAAAGACAATGAACTACGCTTCTCAGGATCCTTGAGTCATGCAATTGAGTGTTTCTTTTCTTGTGCTTATGTTGTGTAATAAAAGTTGTGGTTTAATGGTTTACGTCTACCTTAACTGAAGTTTTTCTCATGTGCGTAACATTGCTGTATGTTACTTCTTCTTCAGCCTGATGAAGGAGCAAACCAAATGTTATTTAAATAAAGGCTAAACACCATTTTATTAGACTAGATCTGATTAGATTACATCAACATGACCACCTTTATTAAAATGGTAATCATGAACCATTTCATAAAAATACTTCCTTTTTAAGGAGAACACATGAGAGGAATTAGAGTTTACTAAAACCTTATTTTATACAATAGTCCAAAGAAAATATTAATAATTCTGAGGTGGGTCTTACTTAAGAAAAAAGAAAAGAAACATAAGGTTCAGCCAATAATATTCATACAGTCACTTACCGGGCTGAAGTTCTTCTCTTTTTCTTAACAGTACTGTATGTTACTGCCTCTTGAGCCTGTGTTGAAGGAGCAGAGGACAGAACATGAATGGCAACCAATAACCATAATTGGTTAATTCCTTAAACTTATTACTGTATTTGTCATCACATATGTGCTCAATTAAGTTTCTATCTGTCAATGCTTTTTCTATTCTCCTATCAAAAGATGAACAAGAATGATATTATCAAGATGCATTTTGTGTAATATAACTATTAGATGTTCAGCTACAGTGTTACATGGCAGTCCTGCAGCTGCAAATGGACAAAACAGTATAGTCTCTGAAATGTGTAGTCTTTATTTCACTCGGTATCACGGCAGTGTTAAATTAAGCAAATGGCCACGATAGTGAGTCTCTTTCTTTGTAAGAGAAATGTAACAGGAAATGAATCAGCATATCTTACTGCACCATTGTTGTGGCAGATGATTCTGCTTTGGTCCGCTCTAAAAGTGAAGCAATGAAAAAAACAATTAGTGATCATCAATGCTCAATGACAATAATGCACAATAGTCTACATTTATGGTAAAACACATTTACGATTAACAAAAATGTTTTGGTATGAAATATCAAAATTCAGTATAGACTTACTGTGTCTTTTGAACATAAACCAGATGCACAATGTCACCATTACAACAAAGAACAGCAAACTCAAAGGGATGATGAAGCGCATCAGGTCCACTGGAACACTGCGGCTTAAATCACATAATGCAAATCAAATGAAATAAAAAGACTTGAATGCAGTGTATATAGTTGAATGCAAATGTGAAGGCTTCTGACCTGTGCTGTTCACCCTGAACTGTGGTAGATGAGTTGTCTGTAAAAACAGTGGTGACATTCACAGGCTCAGGAGTTGATGATAAGGTGGTTAAATGGCTTGTTGCTGTAAGAGTGGCTATAATCCAAAACAAGACAATGAATACTAGAGTAAAATGACAATAATGAATACCAATATATCTTATATATTAAATCAAAACATTTATAAATGATACTTGACAAATACTTATAATTTAAAATTTTATATTTATAATTTATAATAACTTACTAGTGGCAGGTTGCTCAGTAACAGTTACATGTACTGGCATCTGTAAGCTTCCTTTAGCAAACCAATACCAGCCGCTGCTCTCTGTCCTCAGTCCACTCATAGTCACAGTGAAAACATTGGGGACATTTGCATTGATGGTCACTCTTGTTCCATCTATTGATCCAGACGACGTCGTCACACAGGAGCTGCCCAGCCTGCACCACGCAATTTCTCCAGAGTTACGATAGTGACAGTTTATGGTTATAGTATGTCCTTTAAATCCTGTAATCTCCTGATGATCCACATAGAGACTGGGCGTACCTTAAGGGAAAACAAATTCAATAGAAAATTGCAGAAGCCTTTGGTACATGCTGGTGATGTTTCAGACGTCTTAATACAACTGGTGGATAATTAATGTCCTCAACCTTTACATTTATTTTCTATAATTTTGAGTAGCAAAGCAATTAAAAAATTGCAGCAAACAATGAGAACTTCCTCAGTGTTCACAAGGGATTTTAAATGTTAAAGATGTTTAAGGTCTCTTACCTCTGGTGACGGAAAGGTGAAACTTCTCTCCGACATCTGGCCCATTATTAATCTCCACAACACACCAGTAATAATCAGTGTCTTTATCCGTCACATCTTTTATAGTCACAGTGAAGATTCTTCGACTTTTGTCGTCAGAGATTGAAAACTTTCCTGAATTTTGTTGGTTTGTTTTAACTACATAAGAGCAGGAGGACCAATAATTTCCTTTAAACAAGTATTTCACATGGTTCTTGTACTGTGAGTCATAGAGACATGGGATGGAGATTGAGTCTCCAGCCTTCACTGACACTTCATTGACTGTTGTTATGCTGTGAATTCCTGCAACAAGAACAAATACAGCATTTTAATGCTTTTATTCATTAACAATAATCTTCCTTCAGATGACCTGCATGTAATAGATGTTCATATTATCTGTTGTTTTACACATTAGGTCATTATATTCTTCAAGATATTTGAAATACAAACTGGAGGGTTTATTTCTCAATGACATTTAAAGAGTTAAATGCATAAAAAACCCACATTTCTAAATTGTGACATGAACCTGGTGACTGACCTGTGAGTCCAGTGATGATGAGAAGAAAGTTGAGATGAACAGTCATGTTGGTGAGTGAGCAGAGTCAGATAAACTACATGAACCAAGGCACTGACAGACTGACTTTCTATTTCCTCATTTTAGTAAATATACAAGTGCAACACATCTCTCCTCCCCCTCCAACAGTCGCAATTGATTGGATGACGTATATAAATAAATATATAACCTTTGCACAGTTTGTTGCTATACAACAACCATTAAGTTGTTTATCTTTATTTAGTTACATTTGACATAATGACTTCTCTAAACATGAAATTAAATGTGTTATATATATGTAATATATTACCTCCTTTAAATCCTGTAATCTCGTGATGATCCACATAGAGACTGGGCGTATCTTTAGGTAAAACAAATAATATTCAATAGAAAATTGTAGAAGCTTTTGGTACATGCTGATGATGTTTCAGAGGTCTTAATTACTGTCCTCAAACTTTACATTTATTCTCATTCATATTTAGTGATAAAGTAATTCAATCAGGAAAGACTCATATGAATTGAATGATGATTTATTACAAAGTGCAAAAATTATGAATAGCACATTCTTTTGCGATTTAGACCCGATGTGAAATAATAAAGGGGAAGTGAAGCTGTAGTAGGATGTAGAAATATTCCCCCCAGGTCTAGACACTGGTGGTGGTGGTGAAGACTGATGCAGATCCGATGAATGAAGTGGAGCAGGAGTACTCTGATGTGATGAATCTGGAGGTGATGGGGTGGTGGAGGGTCATGTCCGTTTGCTGAATGCTGACACTGAAAACGCATAGAGGAGAATGTTTTTTTTAAACTTTTGACAGCAGCATGTGATTGGTTGAGGGAGATATGGCAAGCTCTGATTGGTCGCTGAAAAGAGAGACGCCCATAATCAGCTGACATATTAATAGCCCATGAGAGAGAGAGACCTAGAATGAATGAGCTTGCACCCCTAGTCTTCCTGTCTGAATTTACGCATAAGCTTCATTTAAAAACTGCATCAAACAATGAGAACCTCCTTAGTGTTCACAAAGGATTTGAAATGTGCTTAAAGATGCTTTAAGGGTCTGGGTATCATCGGATATTCCGTTTTTCCTTTGGAATTCAGAAAGGAAAAAACGTTTTTTTATTTTTTCGTTTTAAACCAAAAACCAGGAAACGGCCGTTTTCACGTTTTTCGTTTCTGAATCAAAAAATGAAAAACGAACCCAAACCGGGCCGTTTTTTGTTTTTGCGAATTCCTTTTCTCATTATTCGTTTTGAATTGAAGAACGGAAGTCACGTGGGTTTTTCGTTTTTTCGTTTTAAACCACAAACGAAAAACAGAATCACGTGGTGCTCTGTTTGTTTTTGTTTCCAAACGAAAAACGAAAAAAACCAAATTAAAAAACGATCCGATTTAGTTTCTTCAAGTTTCTTTCTGTCATTTTCTGTTTTGAATCGAAGAGCGGAGAACGGCAGTCACGTGACCAGGAAGTGAAGGCAAACATGTCAAAATAAAAGCCAAGATGATAGTTTGGTCATTCTATAAAAGTGTAACATTATTTAAGCACAGGATCAAAGTAACAGTAGAAGATAAATAGGCTAAATAAATACACAAATAAATACATACATAGATATTTTTGTTTTGTTCTTTTCATTAACACATGAATGTCTTTTATCCAAAAAGTGTGTGATAAATTAAAGGGAGGGTCTCTACAGATGTTATACAACAGGGAGGGTCTCTACAGATGTTATACAACAGGGAGGGTCTCTACAGATGTTAAACAGAACTCTCACATAATTGACACTTTTCTCTCTCACACTCTCACTATGGGCTGTTTCTTTATGTCGGCAGGTGAGAAGCACTATGTGGCTACTCCTTTCAACACACATGACACTTCCACCTGATCCCTTCACTCCGTTAGGACGGCTGTAGCCGAGTAGTTCTACATCATGATAATGCTGATTTTTCAACAAGCGATTATGACATTAATGCCAGCTAGACAGAATAAAGCTCTGTCTGTCATGACAATAGTACTGGACTGAAGGCCACTTCATCAAAATCATGGAAATTCACAATAATTAGGCCTGTGCTAAAAAAGCCGACGCAAGTAAGCCAAATGATCTTTGGCCTATCGCAATAACCTCCATATTGTGTAAAACCATGGAACGAGTTCTTGCCAACCACCTGACCAGCACAGTGCTAGATCTGCTCCAGTTTGCTTAAATAAGAGCAACAGAGTCCCAGACGACGCTGTGCTGACTCTGCTTAAGACAGTCACAAAACACCTTATGCATCCTAAAGGTTATGCCAGAGCTTTATTCGCGGATTTTAGCTCAGCTTTTAACTCAATGAAGACGCATATTCTCCTGAAAAGGCTCATTGATCTCAACATCAACACAGGGTTAGTTGTGTGGATCAGAGAGAACATGTCAGACGTGCTGCCCACAAGGCTGTGTTCTTTCCCCTGTGCTATTCTCTCTTTTTACTAATGAATTTATGATCAATGAGAAACATTTTAGACTGTTTAAGTATGCGGATGACATGGCCTTAGTTGACCTTTTACAGGAAACAGGCCCACTAGGTGAAGCTGCCTATCTGGCCCATACCACAGCCCTTCAGACACGGTGTCACACTAGCCAGCTAGAAATCAATGTGGCTGAGAAGAAAGAATTAATCATGTGCTGCACAAAACAACATTTGATCACAGAGCTAGTTTCACTTGATGGCCAACATGTTGAAACTGTGGGACACTTTAAATACCTCGGTACAGTCCTGGACACCCAGGTGAGCTTCTCTGTAAATACAGAGTATATTTTCAAGAGATGCTCACAGCGACTTTATCTTCTAAGGAAACTCAGTGGCCTCGGTGTCAGCCGGCAGATTTTAGAATTAGTGTACAAAACTATTGTTGAGAGTGTTTTAACCTTTAACCTTCCTGCCTGGTACGGTCACCTACACTGTAGATAGAAGAATAAACTGTCTAGGATTGTGTCAATGGCAGGCAAAATAGTTGGTAAACCCCAAAAGCCCTTGACTCAACTTTTTACAGAAAGGACGAGGAAGAAGGCGAGGAGTATCCTGGCAGATAGCTCCCATCCTCTCTGCAGCCAGTCGGGAGGCGCTATAGAGCCCCTCTGGCAACTAAACATGTGTTTAAAAAGTCTTTCATCCCAAATGCCATCAATATTCTAAACTCAACACAGTGACTGAGCAGATCTGAGCCACAGACACTGACATGAACTGTTTTAATGTGTAACATAACCTGTCTTTGTTTTTTACTAACTGCTGTCTGGTTTTTAATGTCTGTTGTTTTCTGTGTTTTGTGAGCCGAAGACAAATTTCCAGCCTGGTGAACAATAAAGTTTGATTGTATTGTATTGATCAGATCATATTGAAGGGCCGTCAGCTTTACAATTTAGTTTGGAGGGAGATTCGGTATCAGTGAAGTCAGTGCATTTTATGAGTGGGCCTTCTGTGACATTACCCACCGTAGGGGTCAGAGGTCACCACTCCTCAATCCCCAAGGATTTTCTTTTCAGTCAAATTTTCAATTTTGACGCATTTATAGATGAAAAGTCAAGTCAATAAACATGGTCAATGATAGATAAGTATGGTTGATCAGCATGTTTGCCAACCTTCAGACATCATAGTGTAATATGATGATTAATCAGCCTGAGTTCACTAAAAAAACTGAAATCACTAACTTTCTGTATTCTGTTTGGTGGTTTATGATGCTTTTCAATCATTTCTAGCCTATTTGGTATAATATGTAATTTTACTTAATTTGTTCGACATCATGATAATGCAGATTTTTCAACCAGTGGTTATGACATTAATGCTAGCTAGACAGAATAAAGCTCTGTCTGTCATGACAGTAGAACTGTACTGAAGGCCTTTCCTTTACTCGGGTGACTCTTTACAGCCGTCTGAAAACAGCAGGTATCTGTTAAATCTACAGTATCTGGAGTGATGAAGTGGCCTTCAGTCCAGTACTATTGTCATGACAGACAGAGCTTTATTCTGTCTAGCTGGCATTAATGTCATAATCGCTTGTTGAAAAATCAGCATTATCATGATGTAGAACTACTCGGCTACAGCCGTCCTAGTGGAGTGAAGGGATCAGGTGGAAGTGTCAGGTGTGTTGAAAGGAGTAGCCACATAGTGCTTCTCACCTGCCGACATAAAGAAACAGCCCATAGTGAGAGTGTGAGAGAGAAAAGTGTCAATTATGTGAGAGTTCTGTTTAACATCTGTAGAGACCCTCCCTGTTGTATAACATCTGTAGAGACCCCCCCTTTAATTTATCACACACTTTTTGGATAAAAGATATTCATGTGTTAATGAAAAGAACAAAACAAAAATATCTATATGTATTTATTTGTGTATTTATTTAGCCTATTTATCTTCTACTGTTACTTTGATCCTGTTCTTAAATAATGTTACACTTTTATAATATGACCAAACTATCATCTTGGCTTTTATTTTGACATGTTTGCCTTCACTTCCTGGTCACGTGACTGCCGTTCTCCGCTCTTCGATTCAAAACAGAAAATGACAGAAAGAAACTTGAAGAAACTAAATCGGATCGTTTTTTTAATTTGGTTTTTTCGTTTTTCGTTTGGAAACAAAAAACAAACAGAGCACCACGTGATTCCGTTTTTCGTTTGTGGTTTAAAACGAAAAAACGAAAAACCCACGTGACTTCCGTTCTTCAATTCAAAACGAATAATGAGAAAAGGAATTCGTAAAAACAAACAAACGGCCCGGTTTGGGTTCGTTTTTCATTTTTTGATTCAGAAACGAAAAACGGGAAAACGGCCGTTTCCTGGTTTTTGGTTTAAAACGAAAAAATAAAAAAACGTTTTTTTCCTTTCTGAATTCCAAAGGAAAAACGGAATATCCGATGATACCCAGACCCTTTACACAAGTATTTCACATGGTTTGTGTATTTTGAGTCATAGAGACTTGGGATAGTGATCGAATCTCCAGCCTTACATTTTACTGACTGTTGTTATGCTCTGAATTCCTGCAACAAGAACAAATACAGCTTTTTAACAGATATGCTTGCTAACAGTATTGTTCCTTCCTATGACCTTCATGTTGTAGCGATTCATATTATGAGTTGTGCATATTAAATTATAGTTGTCTCCACAATTTATGAAATAAAACACTGGTAGGTTATTATAAAGGATTATGTAGCACAACTTCCTGCCTAACTGTATCATCATCTGACATGAGGAACACAAAGAAACATAATAGGCTTAACCATTTTAAAAGGACCTGTTACTGACCTGAGAGTCCAGTGAGAATGAGAAGAAAGTTGAGATGAACAGCCATCTCAGAGAGCGAGCAGTCCGACAAACAACACGGAGCAAGACACCGACACACTTCTGTACAGAACTCTACTTCTCAATCTTATTCGATATGCAAATGCATCTGTTACAATCGTTCTTCCTCGTAAGTCAGTTGCATCACATGAGTTTGCTGATGAAGTAAATATTGTAAGCAGTCACGTGGTATTTTGGGTTTGTAATTACCAGTGAGCATTGTACACATTAAGCTGTCCAGCCTTCCATTATCTGGTGAGTGGACAGTCTCCATAATATCTGGCAAACTCCTTATGGGAACACTGGAGACACTGGTGATCACTGATAAAAATGATTAGATAATTAATGGTAACATTGGCCCAATTGTATTCATGTGTGATGATGTTAGTCCCCACAGTAGCCATTTCATTGTAGTGAGACCTTTTTTTGAAACTTGACCTCAGGTTATAAAATGACCTATGGTGACCTCTAGGATAATCACAGCCTCATGAAACTTTACAGCCACAAACTACAGATATAGACCATACAGAGGATGGATGGCTTATAACTAGCTTTGTTTGAGAGCATGCAAAGATAGCCGTTATGCAGATGTATTACTTGGTGACATCACCACGTTATGGAATAAAAGGCGGGACTTCAATCAAGGCGTTTCAGGCAGTTCAGGAGCAATGTTTCTGTGGAGGAGAGGAACTCCCTTTGGCGTGGACTTTGGGCTTTGTAACTTTGCCGACCTTTCACATGAACAAAAAACTATAAAACACACTAAAGGAAAGGGGAAAAAGCACAAAAGCATAATAGGTCGTCTTTAAGATTTAAGTTTCTAATGTTGATAGAAGGCACAGTATAATAGTCATGAAGCAAATTGTTTTTATTGATGACATTTGTCACAAATTACAGTAAATCAAATACATACCCATTTTAGTATAGATATGATAGACTTGCTATGAAATTGTCTGAATAACAGGATAAGGTTCATGTTACTAAGTTGAAGGTGTAAATGTGTAAATGTACACTTTTTCGAATCTTAAATTGACTATGTTGGTTTCACTTTGAAGTCTTTCACCTGTGGCTCAGTAAAATCATTCCAGTGCTGCAGGTAGTCACAGTAGTACTAGTACTAGCAACAGAGTCTCTCGTCAATAGTTATAAAATCAAGGTTTTAACAGCATCGCTCTCACTTCCATAACTCTACAATGCACTGATAAAACCACGTTACATGTTGCTCTTTAAGTTCTAAATGTTTGCAGTTCCACAAAGCTAATGAAATTATACTATTTTAGGGCTGTCAATCGATTAAAATATTTCGCACGATGGTCCATAGTTAATCACAAATTAATTACAAATTTTTTTACTGTTCAAAATGCACCTTAAAGGGAGATTTGTAAAGTATTTAATACTCTTTTCAACATGGCAGTGGACAAATATGCTGCTTTATGCAAATGCATGTACTAAAACTTAAAAATATCAAATCATAACATGGCAAACTCAAGCTTAACAGGCAACAACAGCTGTCAGTGTGTCAGTGTGCTGACTAAACTATGACTTGCCCCAAACTGCATGTTATTATCATAAAGTGGGCATGTCTGTAAAGGGGAGACTCGTGGGTACCCATAGAACCCATTTTCATTCACATATCTTGAGGTCAGAGGTCAAGTGACCCCTTTGAAAATGGCCATAACAGTTTTTCCTCAACCAAATTTAACATAAGTCGTGAGAGATATTTAGCCTCCTTCTTGACAAGCTACATGGTAGGTAACAATTGATTCATTAGGTTTCTAGTTTCATATGATGATAACTTCACTCTAGCTTTAAAACTGAACCCGCTACAACCTAAAAATCATAAGTTGCGTTAATGCGTTAAAGAAGTTAGTGGCATTAAAATTATTTTTTGTTAATGCGTTATTATCGCATTAATGTTGACAGCCCTAATTCTTTTGTACTCCTCTGTGCACTGCAAGTTGTTTATCTTTATTCAGTTACATTTGACATCAAGACTTCTCTAAACATGAAATTAAATGTGCATTCACTTTTAAAGGAATGAAAACAGCATATACATTAAAAAAATGAGTTAAAACACATGGTTTGTATACTTTGAGAGTGTATAAACTACCTGAAAATAGAAATGAGGATTATATTATTGTGAATTTATACCTAATAATTAAGCACAGTAAACTCAATATACATGTTCTGCAGATAAGCTTAAAGGTTTGTCAATGCCCTTATATAACAAACAGACCAGTGCTTCTTTGCAATGTATTGACGCTATGCAGAGGTGGATCAGAGTTTGCGAGTGATTGACAGCTGCCTCCGTTGAATGAACAGACATTAGGAACGCTCTCTCTGTGTAATAACCTGTGATTGGCCAAAGTCTCCCGTCACTGGCTGGATTTTTAAAGCTTGAACACAGAAGTCTAGTTTTCTCTCAGAACACTTACATTACAATATGCTGAAAGGTTATTATGAAATTTTTGCCCAATGATGCCAAAAATATTCTGCATGTTTAAACACATTTTAAACCCAAAATGAAGCAGTGGCCATTCTTATAATATTCAGGAAAGTGCAAATCATCTATGCACCATTAATAAAAAGAAAAGAGAAGATGGGGAAAATGCAAAAACAACATCAGGACAGTGGCGTTTCAGCCAGAAGAGATGAATATATTACAAGACTAGAAAAAGGAAAGGAGGACGACAACAGAAACTGGTAGATCAATTGCTGAATTCATTTGTGCATTATTCATTTCATATTCTTATTTTTTATTTTTAACATTATCCTTCATTTTACATCAAACGTCACTTAAACAACATCACTGTTCAATATAGTACAGACTATAATGAACAAAAACAATAAAATCTTCAATGAAACATGTTATTTTTGTTCCTCCTGCAGGTTCTGAAGCTTCTTAAGATGCTCTTTAACCTCCTACGAGTCGATAGGATCATTGCTAAGAGTGGAACGCTTTCGTCGGAGCTTTTGGGAAACACTTCTTAAGCTTAAGAAGGGTCGTAAGATGGATATTGCAAACATCTTAGCTTTAAGATGCTTTTGGGAAACCAGGCCCAGTTCAGCACTTGTGTGAAACATTTTGCAGCTATGCAGAGGAGAATAAAAAAAGGAGAAGGTGTAAACCCTCAACATTAAAAAGAAGTAAGAAGTTGTTGCAAAACCAAAGAACAAATGGCAACACATTGCAACACTATCATCTAAGAAAAGAGTCCAGTGATAGACAGGCAGATAAGATGTAGGGTTAACATGGGGTTACAGGTTTTGAAGGTCCTGGGCCAACCTGCTATATGTTACATCCTCATCTTTTGCTTCAACCTGTTGCAGAACAGAAGATAAAATGACAATTAGTAAGAAAGATCAAAGATTAAGCAGACTAAGAGTCAACTGCCACACTAGCAGTATGGCTAAGAAAAGCTACACTATGTATGTGAGCAACAGTGTGAGACTGGGCTGTTAAAATTTACCGGTTGCACAGTTTGTTGTTCGACAGTAACCACAGAGCTGTTAGCTTCTGATCACTGGGTAAGAAAGAAGAGACAGATGTGAAACAGATCGATTGAACAGTTAAACCTGTTTTCGTTTTTTGCTTCATTTATATACAAATGTGTATGATGAAATAATAAATGCTATTTGAGTGTGTCTTTTTGTGTGCTTATGTTGTGTAATACAACTTGTGGTTTAATTGGTTTACTGCTACCTTAACTGAAGTTTTTCTCATGTAAGTAACATTGCTGTATGTTACTTCCTCTTCAGCCTGATGAAGGAGCAAACCAAATGTTATTTAAATAAAGGCTAAACACCATTTTATTAGACTAGATCTGATTAGATTACATCAACATGACCACCTTTATTAAAATAGTAATCATGAACCATTTCATAAAAATATTTCCTTTTTAAGGAGAACACATGAGAGGATTTAGAGTTTACTAAAACCTTATTCTATAGAATAATCCAAAGAAAATATTAATAACTGAGGTGGGTCTTAAGAAAAAAGAAAAGAAACATAAGGTTCAGCCAATAATATTCATACAGTCACTTACCGGGGCTGACGTTCTTCTCTTTTTCTTAACAGTACTGTATGTTACTTCCACTTGAGTCTGTGTTGAAGGAGCAGAGGACAGAACATGAATGGCAACCAATAACCATAATTGATTTATTCATTAAACTTATTACTGTATTTGTCATCACATATGTGCTCAATTAAATTTCTATCTGTCAATGCTTTCTCTATTCTCCTATCAAAAGATGCACAAGAATGATATTAACAAGATGCATTTTGTGTAATATAACTATTAGATGTTCAGCTACAGTGTTACATGGTAGTCCTGCAGCTGCAAATGGACAAAACAGTATAGTCTCTGAAATGTGTAGTCTTTATTTCGCTCGGTATCACGGCAGTGTTAAATTAAGCAAATGGCCACGATAGCGAGTCTCTTTCTTTGTAAGAGAAATGTAACGGGAAATGAATCAGCATATCTTACTGTACCATTGTTGTGGCAGATGGTTCTGCTTTGGTCCGCTCTTAAAATGAAGCAATGAAAACTCCAATTAGTGATCATCAGTGCTCAATGACAATAATGCACAATAGTCTACATTTATGGTAAAACATATTTACGATTAACAAAAACGTTTTGGTATGAAATATCAAAATTCAGTATAGACTTACTGTGTCTTTTGAACACAAACCAGATGCACAATGTCACCATTACAACAAAGAACAGCAAACTCAAAGGGATGATGAAGCGCATCAGGTCCACTGGAACACTGGGGCTTAAATCACATAATGCAAATCAAATGAAATAAAAAGACTTGAATGCAGTGTATATAGTTGAATGCAAATGTGAAGGCTTCTGACCTGTGCTGTTCACCCTGAACTGTGGTAGATGAGTTGTCTGTAAAAACAGTGGTGACACTCACAGGCTCAGGAGTTGATGATAAGGTGGTTAAATGGCTTGTTGCTGTAAGAGTGGCTATAATCCAAAACAAGACAATGAATACTCGAGTAAAATGACAATAATGAATCCTAATATATCTTATATATTAAATCAAAACATTTATAAATGATACTTGACAAATATTTATAATTTAAAATTTTATATTTATAATTTATAATAACTTACTAGTGGTAGGTTGCTCAGTAACAGTTACATGTACTAGCATCTGTAAGCTTCCTTTAGCAAACCAATACCAGCCGCTGCTCTCTGTCCTCAGTCCACTCATAGTCACAGTGAAAACATTGGGGACACTTGCATTGGTGGTCACTCTTGTTCCATCTATTGATCCAGACGACGTCGTCACACAGGAGCTGCCCAGCCTGCACCACGCAATTTTTCCAGAGTTACGATTGTGACAGTTTATGGTTATAGTATGTCCTTTAAATCCTGTAATCTCCTGATGATCCACATAGAGACCGGGCGTATCTTAAGGGAAAACAAATTCAATAGAAAATTGCAGAAGCCTTTGGTACATGCTGGTGATGTTTTAGATGTCTTAATACAACTGGTGGATAATTAATGTCCTCAACCTTTACATTTATTTTCTATAATTTTGAGTAGCAAAGTAATTAAAAAATTGCAGCAAACAATGAGAACTTCCTCAGTGTTCACAAGGGATTTTAAATGTTAAAGATGTTTAAGGTCTCTTACCTCTGGTGACGGAAAGGTGAAACTTCTCTCCGACATCTGGCCCATTATTAATCTCCACAACACACCAGTAATCAGTGTCTTTATCCGTCACATCTTTTATAGTCACAGTGAAGATTCTTTGCTTTTTGTCATCAGAGATTGAAAACTTTCCTGAACTACTTGGTTTGTTTGTTTTACCTGCATAAGAGCAGGAGGACCATTTAGATCCTTTACACAAGTATTTCACATGGTTTGTGTATTGTGAGTCATAGAGACATGGTATAGAGATTGAATCTCCAGCCTTCACTGACACTTTACTGACTGTTGTTATGCTGTGAATTCCTGCAACAAGAACAAATACAGCATTTTAATGCTTTTATTCACTAACAATAATCTTCCTTCAGATGACCTGCATGTAATAGATGTTCATATTATCTGTTGTTTTACACATTAGGTCATTATATTCTTCAAGATATTTGAAATACAAACTGGAGGGTTTATTTCTCAATGACATTTAAAGAATTAGATGCATAAAAAACCCTCATTTCTAAATTGTGACATGAACCTGGTGACCGACCTGTGAGTCCAGTGATGATGAGAAGAAAGTTGAGATGAACAGTCATGTTGGTGAGTGAGCAGAGTCAGATAAACTACATCAACCAAGGCACTGACAGACTGACTTTCTATTTCCTCATTTTAGTAAATATACAAGTGCAACACATCTCTCCTCCCCCTCCAACAGTCGCAATTGATTGGATGACGTATATTAATAAATATATAACCTTTGCACAGTTTGTTGCTCTACAACAACCATTAAGTTGTTTATCTTTATTTAGTTACATTTGACATAATGACTTCTCTAAACATGAAATTAAATGTGTTATATATATGTAATATATTACCTCCTTTAAATCCTGTAATCTCGTGATGATCCACATAGAGACTGGGCGTATCTTTAGGTAAAACAAATAATATTCAATAGAAAATTGTAGAAGCTTTTGGTACATGCTGATGATGTTTCAGAGGTCTTAATTACTGTCCTCAAACTTTACATTTATTCTCATTCATATTTAGTGATAAAGTAATTCAATCAGGAAAGACTCGTATGAATTGAATGATGATTTATTACAAAGTGCACAAATTATGAATAGCACATTCTTTTGCGATTTAGACCCATTGTGAAATAATAAAGGGGAAGTGAAGCTGTAGTAGGATGTAGAAATATTCCCCCCAGGTCTAGACACTGGTGGTGGTGGTGGTGAAGACTGATGCAGATCCGATGAATGAAGTGGAGCAGGAGTACTCTGATGTGATGAATCTGGAGGTGATGGGGTGGTGGAGGGTCATGTCCGTTTGCTGAATGCTGACACTGAAACCGCATAGAGGAGAATGTTTTTTTAAACTTTTGACAGCAGCATGTGATTGGTTGAGGGAGATATGGCAAGCTCTGATTGGTCGCTGAAAAGAGAGCCGCCCATAATCAGCTGACATATTAATAGCCCATGAGAGAGAGAGACCCAGAATGAATGAGAATGAATGAGCTTGCACACCTAGTCTTCCTGTCTGAATTTACGCATAAGCTTCATTTAAAAACTGCATCAAACAATGAGAACCTCCTTAGTGTTCACAAAGGATTTGAAATGTGCTTAAAGATGCTTTAAGGTCTCTTACCTCTGGTGTCAGACAGGTGAAAATACTATCCGACATCTAGCCCTCCATCAATCTCGACAACACACCAGTAATCAATGTCCTCATCCGTCAGATCTTTTATCATCACAGTGAAGATTCTTTGCATTTTGTCATCAGAGATTGAAAATTTTTCTGAATTTTGTTGGTTTGTTGTAACTGCATAAGAGCAGGACTTCCTGTAATATCCTTTACACAAGTATTTCACATGGTTCATGTACTGTGAGTCATAGAGACATGGGATGGAGATTGAATCTCCAGCCTTCACTGAGATTTTACTGACTGTAGTTATGCTGTGAATTCTTGCAACAAGAAACAAATACAGCATTTTAATGCTTTTATTCACTAACAATAATCTTCCTTCAGATGACCTGCATGTAACAGATGTTCATATTAGCTGTTGTTTTACACATTAGGTCATTATATTCTTCAACATATTTGAAATACAAACTGGAGAGTATATTACTCAATGACATTTAAAGAATTTGATGCATAAAACCCCACATTTCTAAATGTAACATGAAGCTGGTGACCGACCTGTGAGTCCAGTGATGATGAGAAGAAAGCTGAGATGAACTGTCATGTTGGTGAGTGAGCAGAGTCAGATAAAACTACATGAACCAAGGCACTGACAGACTGAATTTCTATTTCCTGATTTTCTAAAATATGCAACTGCAACACTTAAAATCTCTCCTCCCCCTCCTGTAAGACAGTTGCAATTGGTTGGATGATAAATAAAAATACATATCCTTTGCACAGTTTGTTGTTCTACAGTAACCAGAGTTGTATATCACGTCCACATCACTCTTAGCATCTGACAACTGGGTAAGAAAGAAGAGACAGAAATGAAACAGATCAACTGAACAGTTTAACCTGCTTCAAATGTGTATGATGAAATAATGAATGCTATTTGAGTGAACTTATTCATCTTTCGTAACCTGCGTTTTAATAACCACAAAGGAGACACACAGGCTGAGTTTAAAATGTTAACTTTCAGTGAAGTTTGTGACCCGGCAGCCATGTTGAGATCAGTTGAGGAAATACCAAGCACCGCCCACCAGCTGGAGCAAACTTTTTCATTTTACAGCTAAACAGTACACTACAAGATGTTTCTGAAAACATTTGAGGTGAGAAATAGGCATTACAGTAACAAAATATTGATTATTGATTGCCGAGTTTGACTGTTTTATCGGAGTTTGTGAGTGATTGACAGCTGCCTCCGTTGAATGAACAGCCAATAGAAACGCTCTCTCTCTGAAATGACCTTTGATTGGCCAAAATCTTTCGTCACGGGCTAGATTTTTTAAAGCCTGAAAACAGAGCCATGAGGAGGTGCAGAAATGTAATTATCTCTCAGAACACTTGAATTACAATATGCTACAATATGATGATGGATGGATGAAAGCTTATTGTGGAGTTTTTGCCCAATGATGCCAAAAGTATTCTGCAAGTTTATGCACATTTTAAACCCAAAATGAAGCAGTGTCTGTTCTTATAATCTTCACGAATGTGCACATCATCTATTGTGAATGTAATGTTTTCTATATCAAACATCTAATCGTGTGGCAAACATGCACCATTAATAAAAAGAAAAGAGAAGATGGGGAAAATGCAAAAACAACATCAGGACAGTGGCGTTTCAGCCAGAAGAGATGAATATATTACAAGACAAGAAAAAGGAAAGGAGGAGGAGGACGACAACAGAAACTGGTAGATCAATTGATGAATTCATTTGTGCATTATTCATTTCATTTTCTTATTTTTTATTTTAAACATTATCCTTCATTTTACATCAAACGTCACTTAAACAACATCACTGTTCAATATAGTACAGACTGTAATGAATTAAGATGCTCTTTAACCTCCTACGAGTCGATAGGATCATTGCTAAGAGTGGAACGCTTTTATCGAAGCTTTTGGGAAACACTTCTTCAGCTTAAGAAGGGTCGTAAGATGGATATTGCAATCATCTTAGCTTTAAGATGCTTTTGGGAAACCAGGACCAGTTCAGCACTTGTGTGAAACATTTTGCAGCTATTCAGAGGAGAATAAAAAAAGGAGAAGGTGTAAACCCTCAAAATTAAAAAGAAGTAAGAAGTTGGTGCAAAACCAAAGAACAGATGGCAACACATTGCAACACTATCATCTAAGAAAAGAGTCCAGTGATAGACAGGCAGATAAGATGTAGGGTTAACATGGGGTTACAGGTTCTGCTGGTGCTGGGCCAACCTGCTATATGTTACATCCTCATCTTTTGCTTCAACCTGTTGCAGAACAGAAGAAAAAATGACAATTACTAAGAAAGATCAAAGATAAAGTAGACTAAGAGTCAACTGCCACACTAGCAGTGTGGTTAAAAAATGAGAGAAAAAAAACAACACTATGTATGTGGGCAACAATGTGAAACTGGGCTGTGAAAATTTACCGGTTGCACAGTTTGTTGTTCGACAGTAACCACAGAGCTGTTAGCTTCTGATCTCTGGGTAAGAAAGAAGAGACAGATGTGAAACAGATCGATTGAACAGTTAAACTTTTTTTAGTTTTTTGCTTCATTCATATACAAATGTGTATGATGAAATAATAAATGCTATTTGAGTGTTTCTTTTCTTGTGCTTATGTTGTGTAATACAAGTTGTGGTGTAATGGTTTACGGCTACCTTAACTGAAGTTTTTCTCATGTGCGTAACATTGCTGTATGTTACTTCCTCTTCAGCCTGATGAAGGAGCAAACCAAATGTTATTTAAATAAAGGCTATCACCATTTTATTAGACTAGATCTGATTAGATTACATCAACATGACCACCTTTGTTAAAATAGTAATCATGTAACATTTCATAAAAATACTTCCTTTTTAAGGTGAACACATGAGAGGAATTAGAGTTTACTAAAACATTATTTTATACAATAGTCCAAAGAAAATATTAATAATTCTGAGGTGGGTCTTACTTAAGAAAAAAGAAAAGAAACATAAGGTTCAGCCAATAATATTCATACAGTCACTTACCGGGGCTGAAGTTCTTCTCTTTTTCTTAACAATACTGTATGTTACTTCCTCTTGAGCCTGTGTTGAAGGAGCAGAGGACAGAACATGAATAGCAACCAATAACCATAATTGATTTATTCATTAAACCTATTACTGTATGTGTGATCACATATGTGCTCAGTTAAGTTTCTATCTGTCAATGCTTTCTCTATTCTCCTATCAAAAGATGAACAAGAATGATATTATCAAGATGCATTTTGTGTAATATAACTATTAGATGTTCAGCTACAGTGATACATGGTAGTCCTGCAGCTGCAAATGGACAAAACAATATAGTCTCTGAAATGTGTAGTCTTTATTTCGCTCGGTATCACGGCAGTGTTAAATTAAGCAAATGGCCACGATAGAGCATCTCTTTCTTCGTAAGAGAAATGTAACTGGAAATGAATCAGCATATCTTACTGTACCATTGAGGTGGCAGATGATTCTGCTTTGGTCTGCTCTAAAAGTGCAGCACCGAAAACTCCAATTAGTGACCATCAATGCTCAATGACAATAATGCACAATAGTCTACATTTATGGTAAAACATATTTACGATTAACAAAAACGTTTTGGTATGAAATATCAAAATTCAGTATAGACTTACTGTGTCTTTTGAACATAAACCAGATGCACAATGTCACCATTACAACAAAGAACAGCAAACTCAAAGGGATGAGGAAGTGCATCAGCTCCACTGGAACACTGCGGCTTAAATCACATGATGCAAATCAAATGAAATAAAAAGACTTGAATGCAGTGTATATAGTTGAATGCAAATGTGAAGGCTTCTGACCTGTGCTGTTCACCCTGAACTGTGGTAGATGGTTTGTCTGTAAAATCAGTGGTGACATTCACAGGCTCAGGAGTTGAGGATAAAGTGGTTAAATGGCTTGTTGCTGTAAGAGTGGCTATAATCCAAAACAAGACAATGAATACTAGAGTAAAATGACAATAATGAATACCAATATATCTTATATATTAAATCAAAACATTTATAAATGATACTTGACAAATATTTATAATTTAAAATTTTATATTTATAATTTATAATAACTTACTAGTGGCAGGTTGCTCAGTAACAGTTACATGTACTGGCATCTGTAAGCTTCCTTTAGCAAACCAATACCAGCCGCTGCTCTCTGTCCTCAGTCCACTCATAGTCACAGTGAAAACATTGGGGACATTTGCATTGGTGGTCACTCTTGTTCCATCTATTGATCCAGACGACGTCGTCACACAGGAGCTGCCCAGCCTGCACCACGCAATTTTTCCAGAGTTACGATTGTGACAGTTTATGGTTATAGTATGTCCTATAAATCCTGTAATCTCCTGATGATCCACATAGAGACTGGGCGTACCTTAAGGGAAAACAAATTCAATAGAAAATTGCAGAAGCCTTTGGTACATGCTGGTGATGTTTCAGACGTCTTAATACAACTGGTGGATAATTAATGTCCTCAACCTTTACATTTATTTTCTATAATTTTGAGTAGCAAAGTAATTAAAAAATTGCAGCAAACAATGAGAACTTCCTCAGTGTTCACAAAGGATTTTAAATGTTAAAGATGTTTAAGGTCTCTTACCTCTGGTGACGGAAAGGTGAAACTTCTCTCCGACATCTGGCCCGTCATTAATCTCCACAGTACACCAGTAATAATCAGTGTCTTTATCCGTCACATCTTTTATAGTCACAGTGAAGATTCTTTGCTTTTTGTCATCAGAGATTGAAAACTTTCCTGAACTACTTGGTTTGTTTGTTTTACCTGCATAAGAGCAGGAGGACCATTTAGATCCTTTACACAAGTATTTCACATTGTTCTTGTATTGTGAGTCATAGAGACATGGGATGGAGATTGAATCTCCAGCCTTCACTGACACTTCATTGACTGTTGTTATGCTGTGAAGTCCTGCAACAAGAACAAATACAGCATTTTAATGCTTTTATTCTCTAACAATAATCTTCCTTCAGATGACCTGCATGTAATAGATGTTTATATTAGCTGTTGTTTCACACATTAGGTCATTATATTCTTCAAGATATTTGAAATACAAACTGGAGGGTATATTACTCAATGACATTTAAAGAATTAGATGCATAAAAAACCCTCATTTCTAAATTGTGACATGAACCTGGTGACCGACCTGTGAGTCCAGTGATGATGAGAAGAAAGTTGAGATGAACAGTCATGTTGGTGAGTGAGCAGAGTCAGATAAACTACATCAACCAAGGCACTGACAGACTGACTTTCTATTTCCTCATTTTAGTAAATATACAACTGCAACACATCTCTCCTCCCCCTCCAACAGTCGCAATTGATTGGATGACGTATATTAATAAATATATAACCTTTGCACAGTTTGTTGCTCTACAACAACCATTAAGTTGTTTATCTTTATTTAGTTACATTTGATATAATGACTTCTCTAAACATGAAATTAAATGTGTTATATATATGTAATATATTACCTCCTTTAAATCCTGTAATCTCGTGATGATCCACATAGAGACTGGGCGTACCTTTAGGTAAAACAAATAATATTCAATAGAAAATTGTAGAAGCTTTTGGTACATGCTGATGATGTTTCAGAGGTCTTAATTACTGTCCTCAAACTTTACATTTATTCTCATTCATATTTAGTGATAAAGTAATTCAATCAGGAAAGACTCGTATGAATTGAATGATGATTTATTACAAAGTGCACAAATTATGAATAGCACATTCTTTTGCGATTTAGACCCATTGTGAAATAATAAAGGGGAAGTGAAGCTGTAGTAGGATGTAGAAATATTCCCCCCAGGTCTAGACACTGGTGGTGGTGGTGGTGAAGACTGATGCAGATCCGATGAATGAAGTGGAGCAGGAGTACTCTGATGTGATGAATCTGGAGGTGATGGGGTGGTGGAGGGTCATGTCCGTTTGCTGAATGCTGACACTGAAACCGCATAGAGGAGAATGTTTTTTTAAACTTTTGACAGCAGCATGTGATTGGTTGAGGGAGATATGGCAAGCTCTGATTGGTCGCTGAAAAGAGAGACGCCCATAATCAGCTGACATATTAATAGCCCATGAGAGAGAGAGACCCAGAATGAATGAGAATGAATGAGCTTGCACCCCTAGTCTTCCTGTCTGAATTTACGCATAAGCTTCATTTAAAAACTGCATCAAACAATGAGAACCTCCTTAGTGTTCACAAAGGATTTGAAATGTGCTTAAAGATGCTTTAAGGTCTCTTACCTCTGGTGACAGACAGGTGAAAATACTATCCGACATCTAGCCCTCCATCAATCTCGACAACACACCAGTAATCAATGTCCTCATCCGTCAGATCTTTTATCATCACAGTGAAGATTCTTTGCATTTTGTCATCAGAGATTGAAAATTTTTCTGAATTTTGTTGGTTTGTTGTAACTGCATAAGAGCAGGACTTCCTGTAATATCCTTTACACAAGTATTTCACATGGTTCATGTACTGTGAGTCATAGAGACATGGGATGGAGATTGAATCTCCAGCCTTCACTGAGATTTTACTGACTGTAGTTATGCTGTGAATTCTTGCAACAAGAAACAAATACAGCATTTTAATGCTTTTATTCACTAACAATAATCTTCCTTCAGATGACCTGCATGTAACAGATGTTCATACTAGCTGTTGTTTTACACATTAGGTCATTATATTCTTCAACATATTTGAAATACAAACTGGAGAGTATATTACTCAATGACATTTAAAGAATTTGATGCATAAAACCCCACATTTCTAAATGTAACATGAAGCTGGTGACCGACCTGTGAGTCCAGTGATGATTAGAAGAAAGCTGAGATGAACAGTCATGTTGGTGAGTGAGCAGAGTCAGATAAAACTACATGAACCAAGGCACTGACAGACTGACTTTCTATTTCCTGATTTTCTTAAATATGCAACTGCAACACTTAAAATCTCTCCTCCCCCTCCTGTAAGACAGTTGCAATTGGTTGGATGATAAATAAAAATACATATCCTTTGCACAGTTTGTTGTTCTACAGTAACCAGAGTTGTATATCACGTCCACATCACTCTTAGCATCTGACAACTGGGTAAGAAAGAAGAGACAGAAATGAAACAGATCAACTGAACAGTTTAACCTGCTTCAAATGTGTATGATGAAATAATGAATGCTATTTGAGTGAACTTATTCATCTTTCGTAACCTGCGTTTTAATAACCACAAAGGAGACACACAGGCTGAGTTTAAAATGTTAACTTTCAGTGAAGTTTGTGACCCGGCAGCCATGTTGAGATCAGTTGAGGAAATACCAAGCACCGCCCACCAGCTGGAGCAAACTTTTTCATTTTACAGCTAAACAGTACACTACAAGATGTTTCTGAAAACATTTGAGGTGAGAAATAGGCATTACAGTAACAAAATATTGATTATTGATTGCCGAGTTTGACTGTTTTATCGGAGTTTGTGAGTGATTGACAGCTGCCTCCGTTGAATGAACAGCGAATAGAAACGCTCTCTCTCTGAAATGACCTTTGATTGGCCAAAATCTTTCGTCACGGGCTAGATTTTTTAAAGCCTGAAAACAGAGCCATGAGGAGGTGCAGAAATGTAATTATCTCTCAGAACACTTGAATTACAATATGCTACAATATGATGATGGATGGATGAAAGCTTATTGTGGAGTTTTTGCCCAATGATGCCAAAAGTATTCTGCAAGTTTATGCACATTTTAAACCCAAAATGAAGCAGTGTCTGTTCTTATAATCTTCACGAATGTGCACATCATCTATTGTGAATGTAATGTTTTCTATATCAAACATCTAATCGTGTGGCAAACATGCACCATTAATAAAAAGAAAAGAGAAGATGGGGAAAATGCAAAAACAACATCAGGGCAGTGGCGTTTCAGCCAGAAGAGATGAATATATTACAAGACAAGAAAAAGGAAAGGAGGAGGAGGACGACAACAGAAACTGATAGATCAATTGATGAATTCATTTGTGCGTTATTCATTTCATTTTCTTATTTTTTATTTTAAACATTATCCTTCATTTTACATCAAACGTCACTTAAACAACATCACTGTTCAATATAGTACAGACTGTAATGAATTAAGATGCTCTTTAACCTCCTACGAGTCGATAGGATCATTGCTAAGAGTGGAACGCTTTTATCGAAGCTTTTGGGAAACACTTCTTCAGCTTAAGCAGGGTCGTAAGATGGATATTGCAATCATCTTAGCTTTAAGATGCTTTTGGGAAACCAGGACCAGTTCATCACTTGTGTGAAACATTTTGCAGCTATGCAGAGGAGAATAAAAAAAGGAGAAGGTGTAAACCCTCAAAATTAAAAAGAAGTAAGAAGTTGGTGCAAAACCAAAGAACAGATGGCAACACATTGCAACACTATCATCTAAGAAAAGAGTCCAGTGATAGACAGGCAGATAAGATGTAGGGTTAACATGGGGTTACAGGTTCTGCTGGTGCTGGGCCAACCTGCTATATGTTACATCCTCATCTTTTGCTTCAACCTGTTGCAGAACAGAAGAAAAAATGACAATTACTAAGAAAGATCAAAGATAAAGTAGACTAAGAGTCAACTGCCACACTAGCAGTATGGCTAAGAAAAGCTACACTATGTATGTGAGCAACAGTGTGAGACTGGGCTATTAAAATGTACCCTTTGCACAGTTTGTTGTTTGACAGTAACCACAGAGCTGTACATCACATCCACATCACTCTTAGCTTCTGATCTCTGGGTAAGAAAGAAGAGACAGATGTGAAACAGATCAATTGAACAGTTAAACGTTTTTTTGTTTTTTGCTTCATTCGAATACAAATGTGTATGATGAAATAATAAATGCTATTTGAGTGTGTCTTTTCGTGTGCTTATGTTGTGTAATACAGGTTGTGGTTTAATGGTTTATGGTTACCTTAACTGAAGTTTTTCTCATGTGCGTAACATTGCTGTATGTTACTTCCTCTTCAGCCTGATGAAGGAGCAAACCAAACGTTATTTAAATAAAAGCTAAACACCATTTTATTAGACTAGATCTGATTAGATTACATCAACATGACCACCTTTGTTAAAATAGAAATCATGTACCATTTCATAAAAATACTTAATTTTTAAGGTGAACACATGAGAGGGATTAGAGTTTACTAAAACCTTATTCTTTATAATAATCCAAAGAAAATATTAATAATTCTGAGGTGGGTCATACTTAAGAAAAAAGAAAAGAAACATAAGGTTCAGTCAATAAAATTCATACAGTCACTTACCCGGCCTGAAGTTCTTCTCTTTTTCTTAACAGTACTGTATGTTACTTCCTCTTGAGCCTGTGTTGAAGGAGCAGAGGACAGAACATGAATGGCAACCAATAACCATAAGTGATTTATTAATTAAACCTATTTAATTTGTCATCACATATGTGCTCAATTAAGTTTCTATCTGTCAATGCTTTCTCTATTCTCCTATTAAAAGATGCACAAGAATGATATTATCAAGATGCATTCTGTGTAATATAACTATTAGATGTTCAGCTACAGTGTTACATGGTAGTCCTGCAGCTGCAAATGGACAATACAGTATAGTCTCTGAAATGTGTAGTCTTTATTTCGCTCGGTATCACGGCAGTGTTAAATTAAGCAAATGGCCACGATAGCGAGTCTCTTTCTTTGTAAGAGAAATGTAACGGGAAATGAATCAGCATATCTTACTGTACCATTGTTGTGGCAGATGATTCTACTTTGGTCTGCTCTAAAAGTGAAGCAATGAAAACTCCAATTAGTGATCATCAATGCTCAATGACAATAATGCAGATTAGTCGACATTTATGGTAAAACATATTTAGGATTAACAAAAACGTTTTGGTATGAAATATCAAAATTCAGTATAGACTTACTGTGTCTTTTGAACATAAACCAGATGCACAATGTCACCATTACAACTAAGATCAGCAAACTCAACGGGATGAGGAAGTGCATCAGGTCCACTGGAACACTGCGGCTTAAAGCACATAATGCAAATAAAATTAAATAAAAAGACTTGAATGCAGTGTATATAGTTGAATGCAAATGTGAAGGCTTCTGACCTGTGCTGTTCACCCTGAACTGTGGTAGATGGTTTGTCTGTAAAAGTAGTGGTGACACTCACAGGCTCAGGAGTTGATGATAAGGTGGTTAAATGGCTTGTTGCTGTAAGAGTGGCTATAATCCAAAACAGGACAATTAATACTAGAGTAAAATGACAATAATTAATACCAATATATCTTATATATTAAATCAAAACATTTATAAATGACACTTGAAAATATTTATAATTTACAATTTTATATTTATAATGTATAATAACTTACAAGTGGTAGTTGGCTCAGTAACAGTTACATGTACTGGCATCTGTAAGCTTCCTATAGCACACCAATACCAGCCGCTGCTCTCTGTCCTCAGTCCACTCATAGTCACAGTGAAAACATTGGGGACACTTGCATTGATGGTTACTCTTGTTCCATCTGTTGATCCATACAACGTCGTCACACAGAAGACGCCCGGCCTGCACCACGCAATTTCTCCAGAGTTACGATAGTGACAATTGATGGTTATACTATATCCTTTATATCCTGTAATCTCCTGATGATCCACATAGAGACTGGGCGTACCTTAAGGGAAAACAAATAGTATTCAAGAAAAAATTAGAGAAGCCTTTGGTACATGCTGGTGATGTTTCAGAGGTCTTATTACAACTGGTGGATAATTAATGTCCTCATACTTTACATTTATTCCCATTAATTTAGAGTGACAAAGTAATTAAAAAATTGCAGCAAACAATGACAACTTCCTCAGTGTTCACAAAGGATTTTCAGTGTTAAAAATGCTTTAAGTTCTCTTACCTCTGGTGACCGACAGGTGAAAATACTCTCCGACATCTGGCCCATTATTAATCTCCACAACACACCAGTAATAATCGGTGTCTTTATCTGTCAGATCTTTTATAGTTACAGTGAAGATTCTTCGACTTTTGTCATCAGAGATTGAAAACTTTCCTGAACTACTTGGTTTGTTTGTTTTAACTGCATCAGAGCAGGAGGACCAATGATATCCTTTACACAAGTATTTCACATGGTTCATGTACTGTGAGTCATAGAGACATGGGATAGAGATTGAATCTCCAGCCTTCACTGAAACTTTACTGACTGCTATGCTGCGAATTCCTGCAACAAGAACAAATACAGCATTTGAATGCTTTTATTCACTAACAATAATCTTCCTTCAGATGACCTGCATGTAATAGATGTTCATATTAGCTGTTGTTTTACACATTAGGTCATTATATTCATCAAATTATTTGAAATACAAACTGGAGGGTATATTACTCAATGACATTTAAAGAATTAGATGCATAAAAACCCTCATATCTAAATTGTAACATGAACCTGGTGACCGACCTGTGAGTCCAGTGATGATGAGAAGAAAGCTGAGATGAACAGTCATGTTGGTGAGTGAGAAGAGTCAGATACAGTAAACTACATGAACCAAGGCAATGACAGACTGACTTTCCATTTCCTCATTTTAGTAAATATACAAATGCAACACATCTCTCCTCCCCCTCCAACAGTTGCAGTTGATTGGATGATGTATATAAATAAATATAAATCCTTTTCACAGTTTGTTGTTCTACAGCAACCATTAAGTTGTTTATCTTTATTTAGTTACATTTGACATAATGACTTCACTAAACATGAAATTAAATGTGCATTCACTTTTAAAGGAATGAAATCAGCATATACATAAAAAAATGAGTTAAAACACATGGCTAGTATACAATGAGAGCGAATACACACCCTGAAAATAGAAATGAGAATGCAAATTTTTACCTAATAATAAAGCGCAGTAAACCCAATATACAATACAACATTCTTTGCAATGTTTTGCCGCTATGCAGAGGTGGATACAAATGCATGGCAAGGGTGAAAAAAACAACAACGAACAACTTGCTGCTGAGACGTCTTTTCAACCATTTGGAGAACAAAAGACAAATGAAAATGAGGAAGGAATGGCAAAGAAACTATGCAATACAAAGCAAACATGATGCAAGTTTATAAGAGAGTCAATTAAAGGGCAACATTTTGACTTGGTGAGAACAAAATGGTCGGCAGAAAATACTGAACTACATTACGTGAGAAGAGTCAGACAGAGTTTGGTCATCTTAATATTCACCCTTTATATTCCATCCACATCACTCTCTGCATCAGACCTCTGGGTAAAGAAGGAGAGAGAGATATGAAAGTTTCCATTTTTAATGAATTTAAAATTTTTTCATTTAATTACTGGTGTGGTTTGTAAAATAAAAATGATAAAAAGTGTACTCATATGTGTTTAAGTGTACTTATATTGTGTAATATGAGTTATGGTTTTAATGGTTAAGGGTTACCTCGCCTGAAGTTTTTATCACGTATCTTACTCCCTCTTCAGCCTGTGTTGAAGGAGAAAAACACATCCAATTTACAGTAAGATTATAGAAGTTTACTAGATGGCATTACATTAGATTACATCAACAATACTTTATAATACTATATTATAGCTTTGTGATCAAATACATGTTTTGTTGAGTTCTGATTGTGGTTACTGTATCTTCCTAACAACAATACATGTACAGTATAGAACTGTAGTAAACATAAACACATTACAATTAAATCATCTCTACAGTGTAATTCAGTTTGCTCTGTGAAAATATATATTAATCCACTTATTGTACCGTTGTTGTGTCTGAT